>NC_064837.1:59967727-60270757 GCF_024166365.1 Elephas maximus indicus
CTCATAACGACCCCATCCATGTACAACAGAAAGAAACACTGCCTGGTCCTGTGCCACCCTCACAATCATTGCTATGGGTGAGATCATTGTTGCAGCCATTGTGTCAGTCCATTTCATCGACAGCCTTCTCTTTTGTTGACCCTGTACTTACCAAGCATGATGTCCTTCTCCAGGGACTAGTCCCTCCTGATAAAACATCCAAAGTACATGAAACAAAGTCTTGCCATCCTTGCTTCTAAGGAGTATGCTGCTGTACTTCTTCCAACACAGATTTATTCATTCTTCTTGCAGTCCATGGTATACTCAATATTCTTCGCCAACACCATAAGTCAAATGCATCAATTCTTCTTCTGTCTTCCTTATTCATTGTCCAGCTTTCACAATGCTGGACCTCCAGGAGTTTTAACTCTCAGAAAGGTAGACCACGCTCAGTCTCCAGCAAATGTAAGCACTCAGGTTTCTCCCCCAGGTAAGCTGTGATTTTCTGTGTCTGCCTGTATCTCCAGTTCTTGGGGTGTTGGTTTTACCCTATGAACTCAATTCTCTGAAGGATCTTAGAAGGGTTGTTGCATTTCAGCTTTTTTGTTGTGAGGATGAGAAGGACTTCCAAGCTCTTTACGGGTTGGACCAGATGTGGTTCTCACAAATATAGCATGGAGCAACAAAAGACAAGGGGCAGGAGAAAAGGTAGGGTGGAATACCATTTATATAAAGGTAAACACGCACACCACACACATACAGTTTAGAGAGACATACGTGGGTAGCATGGGTAGTAAAGGGACAAAGCAATGCACTGGAATAATAAATACCAAATTCAGGACAGTGGTTAACTTCTGGGGGACAGAGAGGAGATAAAATTGGGAAAGGGTTCACTGACGCTTCACTGTGTTGAATGTTTTATTTCTTAAGCTGAGTGGTGGGTACATTGGTGCTCATTATATGATCATTCATATTTTTTTTTTGTATTTCTCAATCAATGCAAGATAGATTTAAAAAATATTTGAAAGGGTAGAACTTGTTGACTTAGAGTATGAGTTAGAGAATGACAACCAGTTAATTCTGCATCTTCCTTTTTGTGACTATTTACATTATACTAGAAAACAAATGAATTTTTTTCACACAAATATACACAAATATTCACTTAACACAACAATGAGGAACTAATCCTTGTGTTTTACATTTAACTCACTATGTATGCTGAAGCCTTGGTAAGTCACATTTCAACTGGCTGATGAACTGTACTTTCCATTTTGAGAAACCATCTTAATTCTTCTGGAATCCAGCTTTCTGGGTCCATGGAGTTGGTTTGACCACCCAGGCCATTTGCCCTTAGGTGTCCTTTTGAACCTTGAGTCTTAAAGAAACTGGGTTCTAAAAAGTCATCTTTATGTCAAACAATGGTCTAGATAAACTAGTTAAGACTATTTTGCCTTGTGCATTCTTTTCTTTTGAAGGATTCAGTCAGTTTTGGGAACTTGGTCAGACTGGAAGGTTTGTTTTAGGGTAAATCAGTAATTGTTTTAATTGTTCTTCAAGACAATGCTGTATGAAATTCTTCCTGACCACAAACTGTTTTATCAGTTCTGTCCCAGCCCCTTTTCCAAGACAATGCTCATAAGATTTGGGATAAGAATTTTGGAAGTTTTTCTCATCTTCCCAATGTTTTTGACTCTAGTCAAAATGTTACCCTGATTTGCAAATTGTATATTAAATAAATTTCAGTCAATTTGAATTTGCAAGGATGATTTTTAGAAGTCTGCCAATTACGAGACAAAAACACTAGGTGTAGAGGGATAAAAGAAATAATTTTTATAAAGATGTTCTCAAGAATTATATTAAGATTGAAGATGGATTTTTCTCAAAGGAACTAGACAGAGTACAATGAAATATTGTGAACAAGTCTTTATCCTCGACAACTCCAAGGGTGAGCTATGACGTTTCTTGTTCACGTTCTCCAGGAATAACAGTATCAACTGCCTTCTGTTCTCACGCAGTAGGACTAAACGCACTACTTACCCAACTGTGCTTGAGGAATGACACCACCAAGGAATAGCAGACTACAAGAGAAAAAAGGTCAGCGTATGTTCTACTACCTATGGTTTCTTTTGTGTCGTGAGGAAAAGTTTTATAGACTACTCCACACGATTTGTGTCTTTCCACAGTGTCTTTATTAAATGGTTTATTTTTAGGTCATCTTAATTTCATCAATTCATTAAGCACAAACACACATTAGCAGGTTTTTGGCTATCCCGGACACCACAGAGCTCAGATCACCAAAGGGGGGAGAAATGAGACAGGTCAAGCTTACAACAAGTGAGGACAGCAATTAGATGGTGCAGCTCGATGATGCCGTTTCATGGTTGGCGAGGATCTCCAGTCTCGATGGTTACTGATGGTCTCTGAATCGCATGTAGCTTCCTGCGGGCTTGTGAGCCTGGTGTTAGGAGGGTCCACGAGTAAGCCTCGTGACCACTCTGTTCAACATCTCTTGAACTTAGGGGTAAGCCTGGGCGAGCTGCCGCAGTCCACTGATTCTTAAGTTCTCAACATATGACCGAGAGCCAGATAGTAGGAAGGTCTACAAGTAAGCCTGGGACGAGCTGCAGCCGCCGCTGCCGCTGCGCATTGCTTCCTGACCATTCTATTCAATGTCTCTTGAACTAGAAGTAAGTCCGGGTAAGCTGATTCAGCCCACTGCTTCCTAAATTCTCAACGTATGACTGAGTAGCTCTGGGAAGGCTCTGAGCACTGTTGTCTCTTTCTGTTGCTTCTTTTATACTCGTTGGAGCTCTTTGAGCTCATCTGGTTGATGTTGATAAAGTCCAGTGACGTTACGTGGGTTTCTTCTTCTTGATGAAATCTATCAGTCTCTCTGGTTGTCCTAATTTGACTATTTTCCTCAGGCAAGCCCACAATGTCTTTTTATCTCTTGGGCCTGCTCCCCTCATTATAGACTGAACTGAAGATGACAGTCACACTTGTCCAGACATGTCCCAACATGTCTTGTAAACCCGCTGTCCACATTATGACCACAGTTCTCTTTGCTCTCACTGTCAGTGATGTCAGAACAAAATGCCCATGCTAGGAAAATAACACAGACAACACACTGGGTGTCTTTATGGTACGTTTGACAAGTTAGTAGTTAATCTTCAATTAACTAGTTTCTGTTCAGATTCGGAAACTCTGGTGACGTAGTGGTTAAGTGCTACTGCTGCTAACCAAAAGGTTGGCAGTTCAAATCCGCCAGGCCCTCCTTGGAAACTCTATGGGGCAGTTCTACTCTGTTCTATAGGGTCACTATGAGTTGGAATGGACTCGACGGCAGTGGGTTTGGGTTTGGTGGGTTCGAATTTACTCTTGGTTGCTAAGCCTGTAATGTTGTCATTGGGTGCTGTCCAGTTGATTTTTGACTCATAGCGACCTCATGTGACAGAGAAGAACTGCCCCATAAAGTTTTCTAGGCTGTAATCTTTACAGGAGCAGATTGCCTGGTCTTTCTCCCTCAGAGCTGTAATGCCTTTCTGCTAGGAGTCGAGCTCCTTTACTCGCAATTAAATCATTCAACTTAATGACAGTACAAGGCCCGTGAAGAAAGAAAGATATTCAAGACTTCAAGAGTGGTAATGTTTTCTCTGAGTATTTGTGAAGTAATGCTGAAGAAAGCAATGCAATTTCACAAGGCAGAAGCCCTGTAACATTTTATAACACTAAAGTCAAGTCCTCTATTTTCCCTCCAAAATTTTATGTACTAGCTTCCAAAGGCAACATTCCTTGCCATATTGAAACCCTGCTCCGCAGAGGCTCCCTCCCCCCTTCCTTCCCGCTTTGCTGCCCTTGCAAACTGAGGCTTCCAGCCACAGTTTGTTCTGAACACTAGATCTTTGCGCATGCACAAACCAAGATCTTGGCGCATGTGCAAACCAAGGGAATTTTGTCCTACCTGACCCCAGACCTGAGCATCCCCAGAAGGGAAGATATACTCCAGCCCACAGTTCCACCTGAGTCCCACAATGGAAACTTCCTGTGACGAATGACTCGGCAACCAGATCTCCAAATTTGGGCATGGGTGGGCTCGGGGTGTAGGGTTTCAGGCGCCAATTCCTGCTCCATGGGGACTTGAGGGAAACCCTGGTGGGGTAGTGGTTAAGAGCTATGGCTACTAACCAAAAGGTCAGCAGTTTGAATCCATCAGGTGCTCCTTGGAAATCCTATGGGGCAGTTCTACTCTGTTCTATAGGGTCACACTGAGTCAGAATCGACTCGACGGTAACGGGACTTTAGGGAATAAAAAGCCCCTGATACCCTTGGGCGGGGAGCCTGTGGTCTTTGGACACTAGGCCTGGAGCTGTGCCTTGTCTGCACAGACAATAAATTTGCCACTTTCTGTTTCCCTTGCAAGTGGCATCTGTCTTATTTTGATGGACCGATAGGACAGGACAGGACAGGACAAGAACCTGAAAGGAATTCGGTTACAATATCACTGGACTTTTGATGTTGAATTTTATTATAAGTTTTATGAGGGGAGGAACTGTATTAACATAACAAATAAAACTACGTGTTTCTTCAATGGCCAAATAAAACTGAACCTTAGGACATTTGCTGAAAAGATGTTTTGTGTTTCCGGATTGGCTTGTCACTAGGAAAGTGAGAAAGACCCCGGAGTTTTAGGTAAAAGCCGAAAATTCAGATTTTTTTTTTCTTTTCCCTTAGTTTTGACTTTGCCTTGCTCTTTGAAAAGTAGGAAAACAGTCTCACTAACCTGGCTCTGGTTTTCTTAGCTACACAAGAGAAATTAGATTGCTATTGGGATTTATTTTTCATAATCAGAAAGAGTGTTTTCTCAGGTTTCAACTGTACCAGGAGTCATCAACCTTTCATAAATGGATTCTTAAGTTCATGACTTCTGTCTTGTGTGAGGGAGGGCAAAAGGGAGGCAACGTATGGGAATATTTCTCTTTCTTCAAATACAGTTACCCCTAAAAAGATTAAGTCTATCAGTCATTGAGACTTTACTGTGAATTACTGTAACTGGATCATTAAATTGCTTTTATCTTTACAAATGGCAGGGATCAGAGCACGTGTTAATCCTTAATTCAATGAAGATTGTATTGAACTATTTGACCTGTGACATTTTGCCAGGATTTAGGCTTTTTTTGTGTGGAGTGGGAGCATGAACAAGGGAGGAATAAGTCTGGGAGAGTGGAGTACAGTCATGCGTCCCTTAATGACCACAATACATTCTATGATTTGGACGTAATACAGGCCGTCCTCAGGTTTTGAATGTCCAATTTACATACAACCCATAGTTACTAACCAATGCAGTGAAGCCTATTATATCAAAAATATGAGGAACATATAATGGTTCATAATAACAAATGGGGGCTGCTTTGTGACGTGCATCAAAACATTATTGTTATTACTGTATTATTACTCCGGTTGGGAATTCTGAACTCTATTATAACCTTATAGAACCACAGACTTATACATGGTCAGATGTTGCCTGAATGGACGTTATGTGGTGCATGAGTGTACTTTGGGTGAATGTGAAAGAGCGGGATATTTAGGAGTTTGGAAATATGTGGTGTGACCAGATGCATGGGGTGAGGATGTACCACTGCCTTTTGGTGCCTTGAGCCAGGCATGCTAAACTCCGTACATTTGCAAGAGACAGAATTACACAAAGACTTGTCATGCCTCAAATGTTAAGTGTGAAACTGGCGGAAGAAACCAACTGTGAACTGAGGAACCCAAACTTCCTGTACTCTAGTTTTCTCAGAGCCCTGGGGACAGCAATAGAGATATGGACTAATTTAGTATTACTGATCTTGGTAGGGAAATCCTGGTGGTATAGTGGTTAAGTACTATGGCTACTAACCAAGAGGTCAGCAGTTCAAATCCACCAGGCGATCCTTGGAAGCTCCATGGGGCAGTTCTACTCCATGTTATAGAGTCACTGTGAGTTGGAATTGACGCAATGGGTTTTTTTAATTCTGGTATTTTTGTGACTTGTTGCCTGCAGTCCAGACCACAAATCAATGAGTTAATTGTGAGGCGAGTCAAGGTGGACACCAAAGGCAAACTACTAACTTGTCAAACGTACCATAAGTTACACCCAAGGGAACAGATTTGCGTGTTGTAAAGCACTGAAAACAAAAACCACCTCTTATGTGTTGCTAAGCAAACCATCAATACCGAGTAATTTTCTATTCTACTTTCTTTTGCTCTGCGTTAACTAGTTACAAACCCTTTCCTTTTAAACATCATTGAATAAAGGTGTTTTAACTTTTTTGAATGTCAGGCAATGCTGAAAGTACCTAGGGATAATGATAATTCATTAGTACTCTATTGACTATGCTCTTTCCCTGTGGAATGTGGACATTTAACTAAACCATCACTTAAGTGATACTTTATATAAAACCAAAACCAGTTGCCGTCGAGTTGATTCTGACTCATAGCGACCCTATAGGACAGAGTAGAACTGCCCCATAGAGTTTCCAAGGAGTGCCTGGTGGATTTGAACTGCTCACCTTTTGGTTAGCAGCCGTAGCACTTAACCGCTTCGGTACCAGGGTTTCCAAAATAATTGGGTGTCATCGAGTCGTTTTCAACTCCTAGGACCCCATGTGACACAGTAGAACTGCCTCATAGGGTTTTCTTGGCTGTAATTTTTACAGAAGCAGGTCGCCAAGTTACCAACCAAACCAACCAACCAATCGCTGCTATTGAGTCGATTCCGACTCAGAGCGACCCTATGCGACAGAGTAGAACTGCTCCGTAGAGTTTCCAAGGAGCGCCTGGTGGATTCGAACTGCCAAGCTTTTGGTTAGCAGCTGAAGCTCTTAACCACTACGCCACCAGCATATTTTATATGATTATAGCATATTCTTAAATACACATATGCTTATGTACTATATATATTTTTTATATTTATATAACATATCTGGTTTCTATAATTAATGAAATAATTTTAATCATTCATTTCAAGATGTTAACAGTTTGGGACCAGAGCAGCAGCAGATGTTTTCAGCTCTGGGCTGTTTGATGAGACTGATGGACCTTTGCTTAGGGTTGCCTTTGATGTAAAAGAAGCCCTGATGGTGCAGTGGGTAAGAGCTCGGCAGTTTGAACCCATCCAGCTGCTCTTCGGGAGATCTGCTCTGTAAAGATTGTTGTTAGGTGCCATGGAGTCGATTTTCTACTCATAATGAAGGGATTCTGTTGGCACAGTGGCTGAAGTGCTCGGCTGCTAACTGAAAGTTGAGGGTTCGAACCCACCAGCCACTCTGTGGGAGAAAGATGTGACAGTCTGTGTCCCTCAAGATTTACAGACTTGGAAATCCTGTGGGGGCAGATCTACTCTGTCCTATAGGGTCACTAGGAGTCAGAACTGACTCAATGACAACAGGTTTGGTTGCCTTTTTTTTTTTTTTAATTGTGTTTTATTTGGTTAATCTTTACCGAAGCAGTTTGCCAGGTCTTTCTCCCATGGAGGCACTGGGTGCATTCAGTTAGCAGTCAAGCACTCAACTATTGTGCTACCGGGGCTCCTCCCGTAAAGATTAGAGCCTTGGAAACATTATGGGGCAGTTCTATTCTTTCCTATAAGGTCACTGTGAGTTGAAATGACTGGGCAGCAACTCATTTGTATTTATTTTTTTGGCTGTTGATGTGAATGGATGACCCTTGCTGGATTTGTCAACTTTAACACTGTTTAGTGATTTGTGTTGGGCCATTAAGCATGAAAGGAAAGCATTGTGGTCTTTTTTTTTTTTTTTTTTTTTCAGGGAAAGAAATAGATAAAACACCCCTGAGCAAATACCAAAAGGGCATTATGACTTTTAAAAAGTTGGCTTAGGCACGTTTCACTTAACAATGCCTGGCAGGCCCCTTTGGGTGGAATAAATCATGGGTAATGATATAATAATTTCTTGAAAATATAGTGTGAAAGACCAATGTTTATTTGCAGATGTAAAACCTGGAGTCCAGGAAACCAGCATCACTACTTTCTGAGGAGAGTCTGTGTGTTCAAACTAGGCAGAGTTTTTAGTAGCCCTTGTAAAAAATAAACAGATTAAAGCAACAGACAGTGAGCAAACAAGCAAGACAAGGGGATGAAGCAGTTTTTGCTTTTGATTTTAAGGATCAATCTTGGTAGATGGAGCGAATGCCCAAAATAATCCATACAATTTCCTCATATTTGGTTCAAATCCTTTGATGAAAAAATATAGTGAGAGTGGTATAATAACTGCAAGGACTAAAACAACACAGCCCCCACCCCAAACAAACAAATGAAAACAAACAATCAGTAAAACAAAACACACATTGCAAAACAGAAGCAATGCCTCTAATTGCTTAGGTAAACACCCTGTGTTGAAACTATTTGGTGAAGAATTGGAATACGGTCAGTTTTTGTCCTTAATCTATAAGGAAGATCAAAGGACAATGAAAAAGAGTAGCAAAACATTCAGTCTAGCAGGTGGCACAAATAGTTAAGTGCTGGGCTACTCACCCACCCAGAGGCACCTTAGAAGAAAGGATCTGGAGACCTGTTTCTGAAAGTTCACAGCTGTGAAAAGCCTAAGGAGCACAGTTCCACTCTGACACATGGGTCACCATAAATCAGAATTGTTTCAATTGCAACTGGTCGTGGTCATAGTAGTGGTAACTTAGAAGCTTTTGTTTCAAAGCCACTTGAAAGGGAGCCATTCAGGACATCCAGGCTAAACGGATAGATGTACTTAGCTGGCAACTTTCACTCCCATATGAATCGTTTTCTGTGACTCTAACAATTCACACAAGAAAAACTGCACATTTATACCCGTACTGTCCTTTGACAACCTCAGATTTACCAAATAGGTGGGGTTTATGTGAAGGTGAAGTCTGAGATCTCTTGAAGCAGAAGTCAGTTTAGTGACTGACTGCTTCTGCACTGGCTCAGATTCTTCCCTTGAGCAGCAGTCAGTGGAAAAGATTACAAAGGTGTGAAAAGAATTTCCCATGGGCAAGTGGGCCTGAAGAGTGTCTTGAAATACTGCCAGCATCTCCGGCTTTTCTTTGCACAGCAGGGTGAGGACTAAGCTTATCAACTTGAGCTTTATATTTCTGGGAAATTAATCAAATCTGGCAGATTATAATGATCTCTCCAGGGAATTATGATATGAGCCCCTTTAATAGATGTCCAATTATTTTGGATTACATGAAGTTTATGAGTTTCTCAGGAAATTAGGTGTGACCCTTATTTTGCCAAAGTTAATTGTCCTTGCAGTCTTTGGTGTTGCAAAGCCCACATCCCCTTGGAACTTGATGGAAATTGCTATGCCCAGAGCTGTTGTATCAATTGTGATTTCTGGTTAAGGGATTAAAGTGATAGAAAGGTTACAGAGAAAAAGAATTAGAAATGTGGTATGTGGCTTATTAAAAATAGTCAAAACACAACAAAATTTGAACATAAGGTTTATTCTGAGCAGTTATTCTGTATGCATATAGGGAGACCGTTTTGATTCCAGAAAAAGCAAATAGCCCAAAGAAGCTGGGTACAATGAAGTTCATGAAGAGAAGAGGAGGGAGAAATATAGAAGATCAATGATTGGCTAGTCTTAATGTGATTGGCTGAACCCTGCCCTCCTCCTTTTACTGAGATCAACTGATATCAGGTCACAAGATGTTCCCTGACCCTTAGTAAATTCAAATTTCCTAAGCCTGGCTTCCAGTGGGAACTAAAGGATTTTCAATTTTGGGTGAAAGTCAAGCTGATGATGGATTAATTTCAGTCAGGAATTTCTTTAAAGTGAATACTTGGTTTTGTGAGTAAGAAAACCCCAAAATCTAAGCAAGATACCTGCTGACAGTTTCTCTCTTTGGCAGGCTTTAAAGATTTAAGCTTAGGTCCAGGATGAGAGATGCCTATCATAGGCTCACTCTCAGTTTAAAGGAGATTTAGAATCATCTCAAATTCCTTCCAGCTCTTGGGGATTATGATTCTACGATATGAATGAGGAAGCAGACAAGTCAAAGAACAGTGGTGGAAGGCCAGGTTGGTGAGCTTAAGCTGGTTGATGAGTGGAGTGGCCAGAGTGGATTTTGATCGACCAAATCTTCCCTTCCAAATCTCTCCCCCAGTTCACTCATCTAGTAGTTTGTCCAGGTGTGACTCTACACAGCACTTTCCTATATGTTGTTTCAGTGGAGTGAGTGGGTGGTGCAAAAAGTAAGTACACTTGGCTGCTAACTGAAAGGTTGGAGGTTCAAGTTCACCCAGAGGTGCCTCAGAAGATAGGCCTGGTGATCTACTTCTGTAAATTCAGCCACTGAAAACTCGATGGAACACAGTGTACTCTGGGGTCAGAATGGACTTGACAGCAACTGAGGTAAAAAAAGGGTCCCATTGGGTTCACGCTGCCTAAATCTTATTTGGGTAAAAAAAAGAATTAGAGGAGACATCATGATATAACAATGAAGAGTTTGGGCTCCGAAGACAGATGCCTAAGTTCAAAGTTCAACTTTACTGCTTGCTAGAATATGAAGGTAACAGCTTACCCTTTCTGTGCCTCAGTTTCTTCACTTTTAAATGAGATAAGTCATTTGCTTTGAAAAGTGAATTCATTTTATTTTGTTGAGTGCTCTACAAGGACAGGGATTTTTGAGTGTTTATTCGCTGCTGCATCCCAGTGCCTAGGGCCAGTTTGTTCTGGTTGGAACACCTGCTGAGAATTTACATTTCTAACAGGTTTCCAGACAATGCTAATATTGCTGGTTAGGGACCAGGTCTGAGAACCACCAGTAGAGCAGTGGTTCTCAAAATTTATTGTGCATAAGAATCATCTGGGGTTCTTGTTAAAATGCAGATTCTGATTCAGTATAACTAGGAGTGGAAATGCAAATTCTCAGCAGGCGTTCGAACCAGTTCAAACCCTGCCTAGAACAGTGCCTGCACATAGTAAATGCTCAATATTGGTTAACTGCTTAAATTGTGGATAAGTGTAAAGTGTTTAGAACAAGTAGAGTAAGCACATAGTAACTGTTGATTCTGGCATTATTTCTCATTTAAGGGAGTATTCTGTTTTTTTCGTCTTTGTACTCTCAATACCAGCACAGTGCTGGGACATGGAAAGAAGGTGTTTGTGGAATTATGTCCCTCCTGCCCAAAGATATTCACAGCTGTACATCCCCAGAACCTGTGACTATTCTAGATTACATGGCAAAGTGGAATTCAAATTTCAGATAGAATTAAGGTTGCTAATCAGCTGACCAGGGACACTGGTGGTACAATGGTTAAGCGCTCAGCTGCTGACCAAAATGTTGGAGGTTTGAACCCACCCAGTGGTTCTGTAGGAGAAAAGAACTGCTAATCTGCTCCTGTAAAGTTTACAGCGTAGGAAACCCTATGGGCAGTTCTACTCTGTCATATAGGGTCACTATGATTTGGAATTGACTCTACAACCCACAACAACAACAGCAATAACAATCAGCTGACCTTAAAAAGAAGATTATTCTAGGTTCTCCAGGTGGGCCCAATGAAATCACAAGAATCCTTAAAAGTGGAGAAGGTAAGCAAAGAGAGTCAGAGAGGGAGAGAGAACCATGGAAGCAGGGACCAAAGAGATGCTACCTTGCTGGGTTTGAAGCAGGGCTTCAAACGAGTTCATTCTGGTTCGAACCCCTGCTGAGAATTTGCATTTCTAACAAATCTCCAGGAAGTTGCACATAAGAATCACCTGGGGATCTTGTCAAAATGTAAATTATGATTCAGTATATATTTTTTTTTTTATTGTTATAAGCTACCAAATTTGTGGCAACTTATAGAAGACTAGAGCTCAATAAGTATTTGGTGACTTGAGACTAAATAGGTATCTCTTTTTGCCTTTATGACCAATTGGGCTTTATTTTTTCTCAATAATATAAATGCTATATGCTTGATATGACAATGTACTATAAGAATTTAACTGAGAGTTGCCAGGGAGAGGTGGGGCCAAGATGGTGGAGTTCAGATGGTGGTTCCTTTTACAACAAACACTCCCCCCAAAAACAAGTGAATCAATTATATATGACAATCTAGGAGCCCTGAACATCAAAGGCAAAGCTGAGGAATTGAACAGAGTGGCAGGGGGAGGGAGAGATGGTTCAGAAGCAGTGAGGAATTGGCAGACCTGACCCAGCAGGAACCAGCACCCTCCAGGCCAGATCTGCTGGCACGAGTGCGGTGAGGCAAGCAGTGGTGTTCAGGACACATTTTCCACATTGAGAGAAACCAAGTGGCCGAGAGTCCACACACAATAAAAAGTGGCACTCAGTCGGCAAAAGATAAGTACATCCATCCAACCTACTGCATGGATCAAAAAACACCCCTTTTGGAAAAAACCTCCCTCCCATTTACCTGCCATCTTCCCACTCTGCACTGGGTCCGAGCCAGCTTCAGAGATTGCAACATTCCCTGGGCTGGAACTAGGGCCAGCCCTGTGCCCTGAGCCATTCTCCTGGCCTTGGAGAGGCAATAAATGAACAAACAGGATGAAAATAATCTGCTGTGTTCCCTCCTCTAGGCAGGCACAGCTCCTTTGCTTAGGCACAGGCATAAGGGGTACACAGACTTTGAATGCCTTTCATCCCTGCAGATACTTGTGTGGGCCCATTTCAACAGCTGTGGCAAGTTCATGACATTTGACACTGCTCTGCCTGTCAAGCAGGATCCTCACCTACCCACATCAGGGGCCTGAGTACTGGTAACTCCACCCATGCTACCTAACCACACATGACAGGGGTCCAAGAATAAATGGTGACTCCCGGCCCTTACAGCCAAAAGCGTTAGATGCCCACACCCTGAGTAGAAAACCCACCCACATATACACCCTAGGGAATAGGGACACACTATCCTCACAGACACTCAGGAGCAGCTGTCAGCCCCCCTGCCTTGCTCAACACATGACCCCCTACTGCAGCCAGCCACCTGTGCCTACACCAATTAACCCTGCCCATCTACGACTGTAGGTGAGAGTCTGCACCACAGACTTGGTGGCCAACTACCTGGGCACCTGAGCTGAATCCATACAAGAAAACTAAATGGACTCCTGGGCTCACATACCAGGTAACAGCTCTAACGACCTGGTGACAGGATGTTAGAGCTTCAAAGGTGCCAATAGTCAAACTAGCTCACACAAGCAGCCTATTTGGGCATGTCAAAACAAAGCAAGAAGCTAGGACACAGTGAGCAAGCAAAATAAATAAATACAATAACTTATTGATGGTTCAAAGACAACAGACAATATCAAATCACATGAAGAGGCAGACCATGATGGCTTCAGCAAACTCCCAAAACAAAGAATCAAGAAATCTTTGGGATGAAGAGAACTTCCGGGAATTACTAGAGGTAGAATAATAAAAAAAAAAAAATACAAAATATTAATGTACAGAACTCTTCAAGATATCAGGAAGGAGATCAGGCAAAATGCAGAACAAGCCAAGGAGCACACAGACAAAGCATTAGAGGAACTTAAGAAGGTTAGAGAAAAGCATAAAGACAAATTTAACAGACTGCAAGAATCCATAGAAAGACAGCAAACAGACATCCAGAAGATTAACTATAAAATTTCAGAATTGGGCAACTCAATAGAAAGTCATAGGAGCAGAATTGAGGCAATGGAAGTCAGAATTAATGCGATTGAAGATAAAGCAGTTGACACAACATATTTGAGGAAAATCAGGTAAAAGAATTAAAAAAAAAAAAAAAAGAAACCCTAAGAATTGTGTGGGACTCTAACAAGGGGAATAACCTATGAGTGATTGGAGAGCCAGAATGGCAGCGGGAGGGGGGAATAACAGAAAACACAGAGAGAATTGTTGAAGATTTGTTGGCAGAAAACTTCCCTGATATTGTGAAAGATGAGAAGATACCTATTCAAGATGCCCATTGAACCCCACACAAGGTCGATCCCAAAAGAAAGTCATCAAGACATATTATAATCAAACTTGCCAAAAGAAAGATAAAGAGAGAATTTTAAGAGTGGCTAGGGATAAATGAAAAGTCATCTACAAAGGAGAGATAATAAGACTAAGCTCTAACTACTAGGCAGAAACCATGCAGGCAGGAAGACAATGAGATGACATATATAGAGCTTTGAAGGAAAAAATTTGCCGGCCAAGAGTTATATATCCAGCAAAATTGTCTCTCAAATATGATGGCAAAATTAAGACATTCTCAGAAAAACAGAGGTTTAGAGAATTTGCAAAAAACAAACCAAAATTACAAGAAATACTAAAGGGAGTCCGCTGGTTAGAAAATCAATAGCATGAGATAACAACCCAAGACTAGAACCCAGAACAGAGCAACCAAATATCAATCCAGATAAGGAAATAAAAAAAAAAAAAACAAAGCTAAAACACTGAAAATAGAGATGTCATTATGTAAAATATGACAACATTAGAACAAGAAAGAGGGAATAAAATATGTAGTCATAGATCTTTCATATGGAGAGGAAATCAAGGTGATATAAAGAAATAAAAGATTGGTTTAAACTTAGAAAAATAGGGGTAAATATTAAGGTAACCACAAAGGACACTAACAATCCTACACATCAAGATAAAAAAGAAAAACATAAAGACTCAGCAAATACAAAATCAACAACAGTGAAAAAGATGAAAAAAATACATAAAGAAAAATGACTCAGCACAGAAAATTAAGTGGAACAAGGAAACTGTCAACAATACACACAAAAAAGACAACAAAATGACAGTACTAAACTCGTACCTTTCAATAACTATGCTGAATGTAAATGGACTAAATGAATGAATAAAGAGACACAGACTAGCAGAATGGATAAAAAAACATGATCCATCTATATGCTGCCTACAAGAGATACACCTTAGACTTTAAGACACAAACACTAAAACTCAAAGGATGAAAAAAAAAAAATCAAGCAAACAATCAAAAAACAGGAAAAGTGGCAATATTAATTTCTGACAAAATAGATTTTAAAATAAAATACACCACAAAGGATAAGGAAGGACACTACATAATGATTTAAGTTTCAATTCGCCAGGAGGACATAACCATAATAAATAGTTTCACACCCAATGACAGGGCTCCAAAATGCATAAAACAAACTCTGACAACATTGAAAAGAGAGATAAATAGCTCCACAATAATAGCAGGAGACTTCAACATACCACTTTCCGTGAAGGACAGAATATCCATGAAGAAGTTCAATAAAGACACAAAGATCTAAATGCCACAATCAACGAACTTGACTTCATAGACGTATACAGAACGCTCCACTCAACAGCAGCCAACTTTACTTTCTTTTCCAACACACGTGGAACATTCTCCAGGATAGACTGCATATTAGGCCATAAAGCAAGCCTTAGCAGAATCCAAAGCACTGAAATGTTACAAAGCATCTTTTCTGACCATAAAGCCATAAAAGTAGAAATTAATAACAGAAAAAGCAAGGAAAAAAAATCAAACACATGGAAACTGCACAGCACCTTGCTTAAAAACTACTGGGTTACAGAAGAAATTAAGGACCGAATAAAGAAATTCACAGAATCAAATGAGAATGAAAACACATCCTACCAGAACCTTTGGGACAAGCAAAAGCCATGCTCAGAGGTCAATTTATAGCAATAAATGCACACATGCAAAAAGAAGAGGCTAAAATCAGTGCATTAACCCTTAAACTCAAACAAATAGGAAGAGAGCAGCATAAGAAGCCCTCAGGCACCAGAAGAAAACAAATAATAAAAATTAGAGCAGAATTAAAGGAAATAGAGAATAGAAAAAAAAAAAATTGAAAGACTTAGCAAGACCAAAAGCTGGCTCCTTGAAAACGTCAACAAAATTGATAAACCATTGTCCAAACTGACGAAGGAAAAACAGAAGAGAAAGCAAATAACCCGAAAAAGAAATGAGATGGGTGATATCACAACAGACCCAACTGAAATTAAAAGAATCATAACAGAATACTATGAAAAATTGTACTCTAACAAATTTGAAAACCTAGAGGAAATGGATGAATTTCTAGAGACATACTACCTACCTAAACTAACACAAACAGAGCTAGAATAACTAAATAAACATATAACAAAAGAAGAGAATGAAAAGGTAATTAAAAAATTCCCAACAAAAAAAAGTCCTGGCCCTGACGACTTAACTGGAGGATCCTACCAAACTTTTAGAGAGGAGTTAACACCACTACTACTAAAGGTATTTCAGCACATAGAAAAAGATGGAATACTCCCAAACTCATTCTATGAAGACAGCATATCCCTGATACCAATATCAAGCAAAGACACCACAAAAAAGAAAATTACAAACCAATGTCCATCAAGAACTTAGATGCAAAAATCCTCAAATAGAATCCTACCAATAGAATTCAACAACATATCAAAAAAATAATTCACCATGACCAAGTGGGACTCATAACAGGTATGCAGTTTGTCATACCGTGGGGGCTTGTGTGTTGCTGTGATGCTGAAAGCTATGCCACCAGCATTCAGATACCAGCAGGGTCCATGGAGGACAGGTTTCAGCTGAGCTTCCAGACTATGACAGAATAGGAAGAAGGACCCCACAGTCTACTTCTGAAAAGCATTAGCCAGTGAAAAACTTATGAATAGCAGCGGAACATTGTCTGATATAGTGCTGGAAGATGAACCCCCAGGTTGGAAGGCACTTAAAAGATGACTGGGGAAGAGCTGCCTCCTCAAAGTAGAGTTGACTTTAATGACCTGGATGGAGTAAGGCTTTTGGGACCTTCATTTGCTGATGTGGCACGACTCAAAATGACAAGAAACAGCTGTAAACATCCATTAATAATCAGAACCTGGAATGTACAAAATATGGATCTAGGAAAACTAGAAATAGTAAAAAATGAAATGGAATGCATAAGTATCGTTATCCTAGGCATTAGTGAGCTAAAATGGACTGGTATTGGCCATTTTGAACCAGACATCATACAGTCTACTATGCTGGGAATGACAACTCGAAGAGGAATGGTGTTGCATTCATCGTCAAAAAGAACGTTTCAAGATCTATCCTGAAGTATAACGCTGTCAGTGATAGGATAATATCCACACGGCTACAAGAAAGACCACTTAATACGACTATTATTCAAATTTACACACCAACCACTAGGGCCAAAGATGAAGAAACAGAAGATTTTTATCAGCTGCTACAGTCTGAAATTGATCGAACATGCTATCAAGATGCATTGATATTACCAGTGATTGGAATGGGAAAGTTGGAAACGAAGAAGAAGGATCGGTCGTTGGAAAATATGGCCTTGGTGATGCAAACAATGCCGGAGATCGAATGATAGAATTTTGCAAGACCAGCGACTTCGTCATTGCAAATACCTTCTTTCACCGACGTAAGTGGCGACTATACACATGGACCTAGCCAGATGGAATGGACAGAAATCAAATTGACTACATCTGTGGAAAGAGATGATGGAAAAGCTCAATATCATCAGTCAGAAAAAGGCCAGGGGCCGACTGTGGAACAGACCATCAATTGCTCATATGCAAGTTCAAGCTGAAACTGAAGAAAATCAGAGCAAGTCCATGAGAGCCGAAATATGACCTTGAGTATATACCATCTGAATTTAAAGACCATCTGAAGAACAGATTTGATGCATTGAACACTAGTGACAGAAGACTAGACGAGTTGTGGAATGACATCAAGGACATCATACGTGAAGAAAGCAAGAGGTCACTGAAAAGACAGGAAAGAAAGAAAAGACCAAGATCGATGTCAGAGGAGACTCGGAAACTTGCTCTTGAGCATCAAGCAGCTAAAGCAAAATGAAGAATTGATGAAGCAAAAGAACTGAACAGAAGATTTCAAAGGGCAGCTCGAGAAGACAAAGTAAAATATTAAAATGATGTGTGCGAAGAGCTGGAGATGGAAAACCAAAAGGGAAGAACACGCTCGATGTTTCTCAAGCTGAAAGAATTGAAGAAAAAATTCAAGCCTCGAGTTGCAATAGTGAAGGATTCCATGGGGAAAATATTAAATGACGCAGGAAGCATCAAAAGAAGATGGAAGGGATACACAGAGTCATTATACCAAAAAGAATTAGTCAATATTCAACCATTTCAAGAGGTGGCATATGATCAGGAACCGATGGTACTGAAGGAAGAAGTCCAAGCTGCTCTGAAGGCATTGGTGAAAAACAAGGTTCCAGGAATTGATGGAATATCAATTGAGATGTTTCAACAAACAGATGCAGTGCTGGAGGTGCTCACTCGTCTATGACAAGAAATATGGAAGAGAGCTTCCTGGCTAACTGACTGGAAGAGATCCACATTTATGCCTATTCCTAAGAAAAGTGATCCAACTGAATGTGGAAATTATAGAACAATATCATTAATATCACACACAAGCAAAATTTTGCTGAAGATCATTAAAAAATGGCTGCAGCAGTATATCGACTGGGAACTGCCAGAAATTCAGGCCAGTTTCAGAAGAGGGTGTGGAACCAGGGATATCATTGCTGCTTTCAAATGGATCCTGGCTGAAAGCAGAGAATACCAGAAGGATGTTTACCTGTGTTTTATTGACTATGCAAAGGCTTTTGACTGTGTGGATCATAACAAAGGATGGATAACATTGTGAAGAATGGTAATTCCAGAACACTTAATTGTGCTCATGAGGAACCTTTACATAGATCAAGAGGTGATTGTTCGTACAGAACAAGGGGATACTGATTGGTTTAAAGTCAGGAAAGGTGTGTGTCAGGGTTGTATTCTTCCACCATACCTGTTCAATCTGTATGCTGAGCAAATAATATGAGAAGCTGGACTATATGAAGAAGAACGGGGCATCAGGTTTGGAGGAAAACTCATTAACAACCTGTGTTATGCTTGCTGAAAGTGAAGAGGATTTGAAGCACTTACTAATGAAGATCAAAGGCCACAGCCTTCAGTATGGATTGCACCTCAACATAAAGAAAACAAAAATCCTTGCAATTGGACCAAAGAGCAATATCATGATAAACGGAGAAAAGATTGAAGTTGTCAAGGATTTCGCTTTACTTGGATCCACAATGAACAGCCATGGAAGCAGCAGTCAAGAAATCAAAAGATGCATTGCATTGGGTAAGTCTGCTGCAAAGGACCTCTTCAAAGTGCTGAAGAGCAAAGATGTCACCCTGAAGACTAAGGTGCGCCTGACCCAAGCCATGGTATTTTCAATGGCATCATATGCATGTGAAAGCTGGACGATGAATAAGGAAGACCGAAGAATTGATGTCTTTGAATTGTGGTGTTGGCGAAGAATATACCATGGACTGCCAAAAGAACGAACAAATTTGTTTTAGAAGAAGTACAGCCAGAATGCTCCTTAGAGGCAAGGATGGCGAAACTGCGTCTTACGTACTTTGGACATGTTGTCAGGAGGGATCAGTCCCTGGAGAAGGACATTATGCTTGGCAGAGTACAGGGTCAGCGGAAAAGAGAAAGACCCTCAATGAGGTGGATTGACACAGAGGCTGCAGCAATGAGCTCAAGCATAACAACGATTGTAAGGATGGCTCAGGACTAGGCAGTGTTTCGTTCTGTTGTGTATAGGGTCGCTGTGAGTCAGAACCGACTCGACGGCACCTAACACCTAACAACAATGCAGGGATGGTTCAACATTAGAAAAACAATTAATATAATCCATCACATAAATAAAACAAAAGACAAGAGCCACATGATCTTATCAACTGATGCAGAAAAGGCATCAGCCACCATCATCCTAAATGAAGAGAGTCTGAAAGCATTCCCCTGAGAACATGAACCAGAAAAGGATGCCCCTTATCCCCATTCTTATTCAGCATCATGCTGGAGGTCCTAGCCAGAAGAATTATGCTAGATAAAGAAATAAAGGGCACCCAAACTGGCAAAGAAGGAGTAAAAGCATCTCTATTTGCAGATGATATGATCCTATACACAGAAAACCCTAAAGAACCCTCAAGAAATCTTCTGAAACTAGTAGAAGAGTTCAGTAGAATATCAGGATAGAAGATAAACATACATAAATCAGGTGGATTCCTCTACACCAAGAAAGAGAATGTTGAAGGGGAAATCACCAAATCAATACCGTTTACACTAGCCCCTGAGAAGATAAAATGTTTGGGAATAAATATAACCAGAGATGCAAAAGACCTATACAAAGAAAAGTACAAGACACTACTGCAAGAAATCAAAAGAGACCTACATAAGTGGAAAAACATATCTTGCTCATGGATAGGAAGATTCAACATTGTAAAAACGTCTCTTCTACCAAAAGAGATCTATAGATACAATGCAATCCAAATCCAAATATCAATGACATTTTTAATGAGATGGAGAAAGAAATCACCAGCTTCATATGGAAAGGGAAGAGGTCCCACATAGGTAAAGCATTACTGAAAAAGAACAAATTGGGAGGCCTCACACTACCTGATTTTAGAACATATTGTGCAACCACAGTAGTGAAAACAGCCTGGTACTGGTACAACAACAGATGCATAGACCAGTGGGACAGAACTGAGAATCCAGATGTAGAATCATCCACCTATGAGCAGCTGATATTTGACAAAGGCCCAAAGCCTGTTAATTGGGGAAAAGACAGTCTCTATAACAAATGGTCCTGGCATAAATGAATATCCATCTTCAAAAAAAATGAAACAAGACCCATACCCACACCATGCACAAAAACTAACTCATTTGCATCAAAGACTTAAGTATAAAATCTAAAATGATAAAGATCATGGAAGAAAAAATAAAGACAACACTAGGAGCCCTAATGCATGGCATAAACAGAATACGAATCTTTACTAACAGTGCACAGATACCAAAAGAGAAATTAGTCACCTGGGAGCTCCTAAAAATCAAACACTTATGCTCATTCGAACACTTCACCAAAAGAGAAAAAGACAACCCACAGACTGGGAAAAAATTTTTGGCTATGACAAATCTGATCAGCTTCTAATATCTAAAATCTATAAGATATTGCAAAACCTCAACAACAAAGAGAGAACTCAATTAAAAACTGGGCAAAGGATATGAACAGGCACTTCACCAAAGAAGACATTCAGGTGGCTACCAGATACATGAAGAAATGCTCATGATCATTAGCCATTAGAGAAATGTATATCAAAACTACAATGAGATACCATCTCAACCCAACAAAGCTAGCATTTATCCAAAAAACACAAGATAATGAATGTTGGAGAGGTTGTGGAGAGATGGGAACACTTATACACCGCTGGTGGAAATACAAAATGGTACAACCACTTTGGAAATCTATTTGGAACTTCCTCAGAAAGCTAGAAATAGAACTAACATACAATCCAGCAATCCCACTCCTTGGAATACATCGTAGAGAAATAAGAGCTCTCACCCGAATAGATATATGCACACCCATGTTCATTGCAGCACTGTTCACAATAGCAAAAAGATGGAAACAACCTAGGTGCCCATCAATGGATGACTAGATAATCATTTTTGTGTATTAACACAGTTGAATACTATTCAATGATAAAGAACAATGATGAATCTGTGAAACATAACATGGAAAAATCTGATAGGCATTATGCTAGTCAGTTGCAAAAGGACAAATATTGTATGAAAGCACTGCTATAAGAACTCAAGAAAAGGTTTAAACACAGGAGAAAACATTCTTTGATGGTTATGAGGGTGGGGAGGGAGGGAGAAGGGAATTCACTAACTAGATAGTAGACAAGAATTGTAGATGAAGGGAAGGACAACGCACAATACAGGGGAGGTCGACACAACTGGACTAAACCAAAAGCGAAGAAGTTTCCTGAATACAACCAAACTCTTCGAGGGACAGAGTAACAGGGGCAGGGGACTGGGGACCATGGTTTCAGAGAACACTTAGGTCAATTGGCATAACAAAATTTATTAGAAAATGTTCTGCATCCCACTTTGGTGAATGGCGTCTGGGGTCTTAAAAGGTAGCGAGTGGCCATCTAAGATGCATCACTTGGTCTCAACCCACCTGGAGCAAAGAAGAATGAAGAACACTAAAGGCACAAGGTAAATATTAGCCCAAGAGACAAAAAGGCCACATAAGCTGGAGATTTCATCAGCCTGAGACCAGAAGAACTAAATGGTACCCAGTCACCACCAATGACTGCCCTGACAGGGAACATAACAGAGAGTCCCTGATGGAGTGGGAAAAAAGTGGGGTATAGAACTCAAATTCTAGTAAAAACACCAGACTTGGTGGTCTGACTGAGACTGGAGGTCATGGCCCCCGGACTTTCTGTTAGCCCAGAACTAAAACCATTCCTGAAACCAACTCTTCAGACAAAGATTATACAGGACTGTAAGACATAAAATGATACTGGTGAAGAGTGTCCTTCTTTGCTCAAGTAGACACATGAGATTAAATGGGCGGCTCCTGTTTGGAGGCGAGATGAGAAGGCAGAAGGGCACAGGAGCTGGCTGAACAGACAAGGGAAATACAGGGTAGAGAGGAGGAGTGTGCTGTCACATTGTAGGAAGAGCAACTAGGGTCGCATAACAATGTATATGTAAGTTTTTGTATGAGAAACTGACTTGAATTGCAAACTTTCACTTAAAACACAAGAAAAAAAAAAAAAAAGAATTTTACTTTGAAAGTAAAAGTCTCCTGGAATTCTACTCCTGTCTAAGATAACTGGTATGAGCATCTTGGTGTTCATCCTCTTCTGCTTGTCTTTATGCATGCATGTGCACACACACATGCATATATAACACACATGCACTCACACATGTACACACACATGCACGCACAGGCTTGTACACACAAAGAAAAGGTTTTACTTAAATGAGATTATTCCATTCAGGACAATTTTTTTTTAATATCATATTATATCATTGACCCTTCCTCACCCTTCCCAATATCAAATATCCTTCATTCCAACTCTGCTTGTACACTACAACAGGTACGCTGTGATAACATGCTTATATACCTCCTGAGTATTTTTTTTCCATATTCGTGTGATTGTAGACACCACTCTTCCCACCCCCCAACCACACATCTAGACTATTTTTTTGCGTCATTATTTGTTTTACAAAAATGAGATCATAATGACACTGTGCTGCAGTATTGCTTTTCTTACTCAGTGATATTTTAGGGAAATCCTCTAAGTCATTTTCTATGGCTGCCCAGTATTTGTGATGTAGATGTAACACAATTTATTCAGTCATTTTTGATAGTTATGCCCTGTGTTTCCATTTCTTAGCTACTGCAGACAGTGCTGCAATTCGTAAAACTATTTCTTACACAGAGGAAAACATCCCTAGTTTCTAAAGGCTGTTTTTAAGAGACGCATTTATGTGTGGAGCCTTGATGGCACAGTGCTAACCAAAAGGTCAGCAGTTTGAATCTACCAGCTGCTCCTTGGAAACCCTATGGAGGAGTTCTACTCTGTCTTATAGGGTTGCTATGAGTTGGAATCTACTTGAAAGCAATGGGCTTGGTTTTATTTATTTATTTTGGTCTTTATGTGATAAGAATTCCCAAGGAAAGGCTGCATTCTCCCCAGAAGTTAGTATCTGGAGGCCTAGAGTCAAAGTCCATAAAAACAGTAGGAAGTGGAAGAGACAAGAAAGTTAAGGTTAAAAAAGACTGGCCAATATATTTTCTATGTAACTTAAATTAAGGAAGTCTTCCATTTTGCGGTTCTATCAGCTCTCTAGGTAGAACATGATATATGTATTTACTTTGTTTTTCCTTTCTTAAGGTGGCTGGGTGGCACAAATGGTTAAGTGCTCAACCACTAGCCAAAGGATTGACAGTACAAACACACTCAGAGATGCTTCAGAAGACAGGCCTGGTGATCTCTGTTACACAGGTCTACTCTGCACACACGGAGTTGCCATGAGTTGGAATTGACTCCATGGCTACCAATAACAACAACAACCTCCCAAGGAAATTCATCATAGCAGAAGGTCTACTTACTAAAACAGGTAAACACCATTAGGTTATTTTCCCCTTCTGTTTACAATGCTAGCATCCAGGGTGTTTCAATGCCATGTAGGGTGAAAAACATATTAATTAAAAAAATGTTCGGAAGACCAACGCTATTACAATATTAATTAATTACCTCTTTAAAAAAAAATTTTTTTTTTTTTTTTTTTTTTTTTTTTTTTTTTTACCTCTTTAACTTAGGTTAATTCTTTAGTCCTTTGTGGGCAGCTACAGCTTGGAACCCATTTGGTGAGAGAGCTCTTGTCTATGCTGTTTTCTTAGTACAATCATTCAGTGATGTGTTTTCGGGATCTGAATCAAAGGAACATTTTTCTGCAATCTGCACAAACCTGTTTGGCACAGGCTCTTGTTTATGGAAAATCCAAATGTATATTTGTATTCCTTTGAAAGGGGCGGGAGTTGGAAGGGAGGTCACACAGGAGATTAAGACTCTAGCTTTCCACTCAGCAAGCTGAATTCTTCAAACCCTATCTGATTTCACGAAGCAAGCAGAAGTTTGAGCCCAGTCTAGACGCTAGCTGACATGTAGACAAAAGAAAGGAATCTACTCGGTTGAGGGCCAGTAATAGATTCTGCTTGAAGGATGACCCGGGATGGAAGAAGACATCTGGCCATGATGAAGATGCCCTTTCCTTTATTGAACACCTACTGTTTACCAGTCACTTTATATGCACTATCTCATTCCTTTTTTACAACTCCAGAAGGTGCTTTTACTGTGAAAACTGTATAGATGAAACAGGCTCAGAAAGCACCTGACCTAATGAAACACAGCTAAGAAGTGGTAGAGCTGGGACAATAAATAGGGAATACATAAAAATACCTTTTAAAAATCATTTGCAATGAAAAATTTCATACACAGAGAAAGTTGAGAGAGTATTACAATTAACCCCACCAACCTATGACCAAGCTTCAAAACGTATCAACTCAGAGCCAATCGTGTTCATATCTCTCATCCCTATTTCACCAGCTCTTCCCAATGTAGTTATTTTGAAGCAAATTCTAGATATTGTATTTCAGTATGTATTTCTGAAAGGTAAATATTTATAAAAAATACAATCCCAGCACCACTTTACACCTAAATTAACACAAAAATTTCTTAATATCATTGAATATTCAGGAAGTGTCTGAATTTCCCTGATTGTGGGTCTAGGATTTAATATAGGTCTACAACATGGTGGAAATGCTGGTGGCATAGTGGTTAAGATGTACGGCTGCTAACCAAAAGGTTGGCAGTTCAAATCCACTGACTCTCCTTGGAAACTCTATGGGGCAGTTCTAGCCCATCCTATAGGGTCCCTATGAGTTGAAATTGCCTCGATGGCAACAGGTTAGCTTTTTTTTTTTTACAGTCTATGCTTGAAGAGCTGCCTCCTCAAAGTAGAGATGACCTTAATGACGTGGATGGAGTAAACCTTTCAGGACCTTCATTTGCTGATGTGGCATGACTCAAAATGAGGAGAAACAGCTGCAAACATCCATTAATAATCAGAACCTGGAACATATGAAGTATGAATCTCGGAAAATTGGAAATCGTCAAAAATGAAATGGAATGCATAAACGTTGATATCCTAGGCGTTAGTGAGCTGAAATGGACCGGTATTGGCCATTTTGAATCAGACAATCATATAGTCTACCATGCTGGGAATGACAACTCGAAGAGGAATGGTGTTGCATTCATCGTCAAAAAGAACGTTTCAAGATCTATCCTGAAGTATAACGCTGTCAGTGATAGGATAATATCCACACGGCTACAAGGAAGACCAGTTAATATGACTATTATTTAAATTTACACACCAACCACTAGGGCCAAAGATGAAGAAATAGAAGATTTTTATCAGCTGCTACAGTCTGAAATTGATCGAACATGCAATCAAGATGCGTTGATAATCACCGGCGATTGGAATGTGAAAGTTGGAAACAAAGAAGAAGGATCAGTCGTTGGAAGATACGGCCTTGGTGATAGAAACAATGCCAGAAATCGAATGATAGAATTTTGCGAGACCAACAACTTCTTCATTGCAAATACCTTCTTTCACCAACATAAGTGGCGACTATACACATGGACCTAGCCAGATGGAATGGACAGAAATCAAATTGACTACATCTGTGGAAAGAGATGATGGAAAAGCTCAATATCATCAGTCAGAACAAGGCCAGGGCCCGACTGTGGAACAGACCATCAATTGCTCATATGCAAGTGCAAGCTGAAACGGAAGGAAATCAGAGCAAGTCCATGAGAGCCAAAATATGACCTTGAGTATATGCCACCTGAACTTAGAGACCATCTCGAGGATAGATTTGACACATTGAACTCTAGTGACCAAAGACTAGAAGAGTTGTGGAATGACATCAAGGACATCATACGTGAAGAAAGCAAGAGGTCACTGAAAAGACAGGAAAGAAAGAAAAGACCAAGATGGATGTCAGAGGAGACTCTGAAACTTGCTTTTGAACGTTGAGCAGCTAAAGCAAAAGGAAGAATTCATGAAGTAAAATAACTGAACAGAGGATTTCAAAAGGCGCCTTGAGAAGACAAAGTAAAGTATTATAATGACGTGTGCAAAGAGCTGGAGATGGAAAACCAAAAGGGAAGAACACGCTCGGCATTTCTCAAGCTGAAAGAACTGAAGAAAAAATTCAAGCCTCGAGTTGCAATAGTGAAGGATTCCATGGGGAAAATATTAAATGATGCAGGAAGCATGAAAAGAAGATGGAAGGAATACACAGAGTCATTATACCAAAAAGAATTAGTCAATATTCAACCATTTCAAGAGGTGGCATATGATCAGGAACTGATGGTACTGAAGGAAGAAGTCCAAGCTGCTCTGAAGGCATTGGTGAAAAACAAGGCTCCAGGAATTGATGGAATATCAATTGAGATGTTTCAACAAACAGATGCAGTGCTGGAGGTGCTCACTCGTCTATGCCAAGAAATATGGAAGAGAGCTTCCTGGCCAACTGACTGGAAGAGATCCACATTTATGCCTATTCCCAAGCAAGGTGATTCAACCAAACGTGGAAATTATACAACAATATCATTAATATCACACACAAGCAAAATTTTGCTGAAGATTATTCAAAAATGGCTGCAGCAGCATATTGACAGGGAACTGCCAGAAATTCAGGCCGGTTTCAGAGGAGGATGTGGAACCAGGGATATCATTGCTGATGTCAAATCGATCCTGGCTGAAAGCAGAGGATACCAGAAGGACATTTACCTGTGTTTTATGGACTATGCAAAGGCATTCGACTGTGCGGATCATAACGAACTATGGGTATCGTTGCGAAGAATGGGAATTCCAGAACACTTAATTGTGCTATGAAGAACCTTTTCATAGAACAAGAAGCAGCTGTTCGGACCGAACAAGGGGATACTGATTGGTTTAAAGTCAGATAAGGTGTGCGTGAGGGTTGTATTCTTTCACCATACCTATTTAATCTGTATGCTGAACAAATAAGCCCGAGAAACTGGACTATATGAAGAAGAACGGGGCATCAGGATTGGAGGAAGACTCATTAACAACATGTGTTATGCAGATAACACAACCTTGCTTGCTGAAAGTGAAGAGAACTTGAAGCATTTACTAATGAAGATCAAAGACCACAGCCTTCAGTATGGATTGCACCTCAACATAAAGAAAACAGAAATCCTCACAACTGGACCAGTGAGCAACATCTTGATAAATGGAGAAAAGGTTGAAGTTGTCAAGGATTTCATTTTACTTGGATCCACAATGAACAGCCATGGAAGCAGCAGTCAAGAAATCAAAAGATGCATTGCATTGGGTAAATCTGCTGCAAAGGACCTCTTCAAAGTGCTGAAGAACAAAGATGTCACCCTGAAAACTAAGGTGCGCCTGACCCAAGCCATGGTATTTTCAATGGCATCATATGCATGTGAAAGCTGGACAATGAATAAGGAAGACTGAAGAACAGTTGATGCCTTTGAATTGTGATGTTGGCGAAGAAGAACAAATCTATCTTGGAGGAAGTGCGGCCAGAATGCTCCTTAGAGGCAAGGATGACGAGACTGCGTCGTACATACTTTGGACATGTTGTCAGGAGGGATCAGTCCCTGGAGAGGGACATCATGCTTGGCAGAGTACAGGGTCAACGGAAAAGAGGAAGACCCTCAATGAGGTGGGTTAACACAGTGGCTGCAACAATGAACTCAAGCATAACAACGATTGTAATGATGGCTCAGGACTGGGCAGTGTTTCGTTCTGTTGTGCATATGGACGCTATGAGTTGGAACCGACTCGACGGCACCTAACAACAACAATATGCTTGAGGCCCAGGTGTTAGATAACATTGGTCAATGTAGTTGGCCCACTCTAAAAAGAATGCCTTGCAACCTCTTTTTGTCCTAAACTCTTTACATTGAAACTTACTCAGATATAGTTTCCTTGGATCCTATACCAGCAAACGCTTGTTCATAGTTCAATTCTGCACTCAACATGTTTTATAAATACAGTGACTTAGGGAAATAAGGGAAGGGTATAAAATCAACCCGTTCCATCCCTCCAACGAATCTTGGGTACCTGGAGAAGCGGAGGAGAGTGATATATAGAGAAAAACAGGGAAAAGTGGCAAATATTTCCTCAGCCGAAATAAGGTAGACATTTTTACCCCGAGCCAGGAAACAATATTAGTCATGATCACTTTGTTCTTGTCAACATGAAGTTAAGAAGCGATTATGTAAAGGAATAAAACATGTTCATTTGTTGGGATTGGTGAAAGGATTTCAGCTAAAGCATTAGATCAGTAGCCTTTGATTTCTAAACTTATGTAGAAATCCAAATTTACTCTTTCGTTCTCCTTCAGTGCATTCTTGGAATTCATGAGTTTTGGCCTGAACTTTCTGTGAGCAGGGGCAGAGGTCTGGACATGGCTTTTTAATTAATGAAAATCATGGGTTCTGGCTCTCAAAGATGTGAGCATGTGACCTGGCTGGCAGTCCTTATTTTGCCTAGAGCAGTCACCAAGCAAATGGATGCATGCTCCGAATATTTGACAAGTGTGACAAGTGTGTGGGCTTGGGGCTGCAGCTGGCTGTGCTCAGCTTTTGAACAGAGGTGTTTCCTCGATGGACGATGTGTGTTTTGTCCCATCAGATTGGGTTTGTCAGGTCAGGTCAGGAATGCAATTGTACTTTCAGCTTTTGGGAGGGAAAAAAATAACCATAGACAGGACTGGGCATGTCATTTTCAGGGCTCAGTGCAAAATAAAAAAGCAGGGCCCCTTATTCAAAAATTATTAAGAATTTCAAGATGGCAACACAGGGCCCTTTTATGTGTAGGGACCTGTGTGACCTTACAGGCTGCACGTCCGTGAAAGTGACCCTGATTGTGGAAATTGTTGTTGTCAGCTGTGGTTGAGTTGGTCCCCGACTCATAGTGACCCCATATGTTACAGAGTAGAACTGATCTCCATAGGGTTTTTTTGGTTGTGATTTTTATGAAAGTAGATCACAAGATCTTTCTTCCATGCAGCCCCTGGGTGGGTTTGAACCACCATCCTTTAGGTTAGCAGCTGATTGGAAACTTTTTGTGCCACCCAGGCTCCTGCCTATAGTTGGAAACTGACAGGCTAATGTTTGTGGCACTCCCAAAATGGAGAAAGTAAGGGAGATCTGAGAGGTTAAGTCAGCGTGGTGCAAAAATGGTCAGAGACAAGCAGAAGCACCCACGGACCAAAAAAGGTTGAGATGAAAATGATGAGAAAATGCTTCACATCCTCTGGTAGTATTTTGGCTAAGTTGCTGTGCACGCCGTGCATCTATGCAGGTTAGACAGAGCATGGTCAGAGATTGTTGCTGTTAGGTGTTGCCTAGTTGGTTCCGACTCATAGGGACCCCATGTGCAACAGAATGAAACACTGTCTGGTCCTATGCCATCCTCACAGTTGTTGCTGAGTTTGAGCCCACTGTTACAGCTACTATGTTAGTCCATCTCATTGAGGGGTTTTCTTTTTTTTGCTGACCTTCTACTTTACCAAGCATGATGTCCTTCTCCAGAGGTTACCTGGTGATAAATTAAAGTTCAGATAAAGGTAGCACAGTGATTAAAGCACTTGGCTGCTAATCCAAAGGTCACCGGTTTGAACCCACCAGCCACTCCTCAGGAGAAAGATGTGGCAGTCTGCTTTCATAAAGATTTACAGCCTTGGAAACTCTATCAGGCAGTTCTACTCAGTCCTATAGGGTTGCTAGGAGTCTGAATGGACTTGACAGCAATGGGTTATGGGTAAAGTTGGATAAAATGCAAGAACAAATCAAATGCTGTGGGGGAGAATTCGATCTGAAATGAATAGAAAAAGTCCATCCTTTGTATGTAACTCTGTCTCCTGCTTCCAGCCCCTTTACAAATTTCCCTTAGAGAGAAAAATGTTCACAGCCAAACAACAAAAGACCCGAAGCTGATTTTTCATGGTCTGTGAGCTGATCTTGAACTTTCCAGGGGCTTGTACATCATAGAAAAAACATCTAGGCACTTCCTCCATGTTTTTGCATCTGGACAGGGAGGCCCCTCTTCAAGTGTTGAGTGACATCTTAGATCCCATTTCTTTCCAGTAACAGTGGAAAATATCAACTAAAGTTTCAAAGGAAAGGAAATGTAATGTATTTTCTCATCAAAGTTGGCATTATCTATTCAGCAGGCGGGCCTTTAATCTTCAGTGCAGTATTTTTCCATTGTATAATTCTGAGTTTGCCTTAAATCTGTCTTACCCTTTTAGCTTTGCCTTTCTACAATATGAATGTGGTTCACACAACTTATCTTCTTTTCTCATTTGTTTCCTCGATACTTTTGATTATCACTTGCCAGGGTTTCTCTAGAGAAGCTCTCAGAGCTTTGCCTCTGCAAATATTTAATATAACACAGATAAAGCTTCTTTGTGTTAGTATGAATTCATTAATGACCTTGATAAAAAGAACTTTCCATGTCCATCATCCTGGGAGGACCAAAATGATTTGGGGCCTGTTGATAGGAACGTATAAATGAGAAAACTGCAATAACTGGCCTTTTCAATATCTCATTAAATGAGAAGGAAAGTCTGTTATTTCTGTTTCAGTTCCTGGGGACTTCAGAGAGGTACTTCGCCACCCTCCTCTTCCCCATGAACCTGACAATAGAGATGTGGCATTGACCTTTAGGAGGAGTTAAGATTTAAAGTCGAGATATTATAACGTAGATCACAAGAAAGATGTACAAAGACAAGTTATCAGTCTTAGTGGAGTTGATTCCAACTCAGGGCGACCCCATCTAACAATAGAACTGTGCTCTGTAGGGTTTTCAGTTGCTGCTTTTCTGGAAGAAGATTGCCAGGCCTTTCTTCCAAGGTTCTTCTGGGTGGACTTGAACCTCCAATCTTTTGGTTAACAGCTGAGTGCATTAACTGCTTGCACCACCCAGGGACTCCCAAAGACAAGCTAAGGCGATGGATTTACTCCATGGCTTGAAAGACGGAACTATAACCTGATGAAAGGTATTAGGAAAGCACGTGTCAGTCAGATCAGCAAACAATGCAAACAGAAAATTCACAGAAGTAAATGTTGGCAGTGTCCATTCAAATGCTATCCAGAAAAGAGGAAGCTCTAGCTGGTGGGCTTTAAGCCCTCCCAACTCACACCGGTAAGGCCATCTCTCTTATTGAGGTGACTATGCTTTGTTTTCTCAAACTGATTTCATGAAACATTCAGGTCATTGTTTATACTCTGTGTACACCAATTAGCCTAATAAGTTTTTTTTTTTTTTGCCTACCCTTGTAGATCAGCTTCGAATGAGGAAAGCTTACACTAGCCATTCACAAGTAAATAATTCAGTTCTTGGGACTGTTTGTTTTTGCATTGTAAATTGTTGTTAGCTGCCATCCAGTTGGCCCCATGCACAATGGAACGAAGTGCTACCCAGTCCTGTGCCATCCCTGTGATCGGTTATGGATTGGAACAATGTGATTCACAGGGTTTTCATTGACTGATATCTAGAAGTAGATTCCCAGACCTTTTCTCCTAGTCCGTCTTAGCTTAGATGCGCCACTGAAACCTGTTCAGCATCATAGCAGCACACAAGCCTCCACCGACAGGTGGGTGGTGGCTGCACTGAGGCTCATTGGCCAGGAATCAAACCTGGGTCTCGTTTATGGAAGGCGAGAGCTCTACCATTGAATAACACTGCCTCCAATGTAAATTAATAAATTGAAATTCTGGTCTTATCCATGAGATTGGGGGCTAGGTGATGTAGGTGTGTCCAGAGAAGGACCTGCTCCACGGCACTCGTTTCAGGCCCTGGTACAGCCACAGAGGACATGCAACTCTCTGAGAATCTCTTTGGAGACAGCCAGTCTTGCCCAGTCAATCAGACAATGCCACACATTCGGTTTATTAGGGTAAGGATTTTTGGTTGTTCCATCAAGCTTGTTTGTCATTTGCTTTTTGATCAATGTTGGGGAACAGTTTGAATGTTTAATTTGTCCCCTATCCTCCTCTTAGTCCTTGAATCTACTTTTTTTCCGTTTCATTCCTGATTTCTAATTTAAATAGACTCCCAGGGCTCAAGCTGGGAGAGTGACACAATTAGGCTCCACCAGGCTCTTCATGTTAAATAAATAAATAAATAAATAATTTTTTTTTTTTAGATACAATTAATTCACTGTTCATATGAATTTGTCTTGAAAAGCCATGTCCCCTCATGACTGTTGGGCTCATTCTCTTAAATTTTTTTTACTTTCCTCTATAGTTTCTTTTTTTAAAAATAATTTCCTTTATTAACTTATTTCTGTTGCCGTTGAGAATATACACCACAAAAAACATATACCGATTAAAGTTGCTACATGTACATTTCACTGATTTTGATGACATTCTTCAAGTTGTGCAACCATTCTCACCTGCTCTAATTTCTTCATGCTGCCCTTCCTTGTCTCCGATGGGTATCTCTTTGTGGGTCTTATTCTCAAATCTGCTTTTACTTCACATACCAGGTTTTGAAGTATGTCTTTTGCCTATACCTTTTGATAGCTGATTTCAATTCTGTGCCCACATTTTCAGCTTTGCTCCATCTGTCTCAGCAGTGGCTCCTTCTAATGACCATGTGCCCCAAGTCCAAGACTACTCTTCTCCTGGGTACTTTGTCCTTGGTCCAGCATTTCCACTCCCCCATCACTCTAAATTAAAAAAGAATGCCTTTCAAAGTTGGGTGAATCTTCTGAGTTCTATCTCTCCCTTGTACTGTGGAATCCAACCAAAGAACAGCAAGAAGAATTTTGAGAAACCATTGAAATGAAGAAATTTGAGCAGAAACCACTGATAGAGCAACAAAAACCAGACAAGGACGTCTTTAGCTTTCACTTGCTTCATGAGCTTGACTGCTAACTGAAAGGTTGGTGGTTTGAATCCACCCAGAGGTGCCTGGGAAGAAAGTCCTGGCAAGGTAAAAAAAAAAAAAAAACTGAAAAATCAGTCATTGAAAACCTTATGGAGTACCGTTCTACTGTGACACACACAGGGTCGCGATGAGTTGGAATGGACTTGATGGTAAGTGGTACTGGTGGGCAGAACTGGGCAAAGTCATGAGGGTCTGCAGATGGCAGAGACTTTCAAATAACTGGAAAGTAATGCAAAGGTGTCATGGCTTCAGGGAGGGCAAGTGTTATGTGATGTTGGCTTTTCAGCAGTCACCATGAAATCCCTGAGGTTCCCAATGGAAAATGATCACACACCAACTCAGGAGTGACCTATGTCTGGAGCAGGGCGTCGATAAGCCACCTGGGAAATGAGCATGAAGTTGCTATAGTCAGGAAGCCTCGCCCACACACCTGTTTTCCATCCTCGGCATGTGGTGACTGCATGGTAACCTTACTCCCTGCTTTGGAAAATATAGGTTGATTTGCAGCATATTTTCTTGGCATCATATTTGGAGCTTGGGAGTCAGTTTCAATTCATATGAATTCTCTGGGGTTACGTGGACAACAGCGAGCCTTTTCAACTCTTAGGTAATTTCATATATTCTGAAACTGAAAAATGGGCCCATGAAAATGCAGAAGTTTGATTTTCCATAGGAATCTTTTTTTTTGTTTGTTTCATCCTTTTTCTATACTCCCCCACTCCCAACTCTGTTCCTCATTTATAGTATTTTACTTTGCCTTTGGTTGAATTTAAACTCGCTGTTATTAAATTTCTGTTCATCAGAGTCCCAATGGTGGCGGTCATGCTCTATGTATTTTGTTAAATAACAGTAATCTTTTTATAAATGACACATATTTAAAGAAAAAATGTCACCTTTAAGAAGGTAAAGCAAGTTGACAAATGTTTCTTTAAGTGAAACTAATTGCATGGAATATTTTATGACATTTCCATGGAAAATGTTACAGGACATCTCTAGAGGATTTCAGGGGAACTTTTATAGCTCTTTCCTGCTCCATCAGCATTTTACAGAATCTTGTGGAAAGCAGGGGTGCACGCAGCTACATCTGGTTAGTCATGGACATCAGTTTTCTGTTGGTTATTGGAAGCCCGGAACGAAAACACGTTTGTGAATACTATCCTGAGACAATGTCAGGAACTACTGTGACCACGAGAAATCATGAGGTTCCAGGACTGGCTTGATAGAAGTGCTGTTGGGAAGAAGTAGGGAAAATCTGTCCTTCTTAGTTTCCACTGGTCATGGCTTACTAGAATGCTACCAGCTTTGCTACCATAGTCCTCAGATGAAAAGACTTCTTTGAAAATTTTCATGTAGAGATAGGCCACTTTGATCCTTTTATTTTATGAGAGATTTTACATATCATTAAGTCATAGAGAATAATTTGAGCCCTACTCTATTGAAGTCATACTATGTGTAAGGAATATAAACAAATGTAAGCACAAACTCTGGGTTCCAGAAGCTAATAATCTGTAGTTGATTCCTGTAGAGTCCTAAGTTTGTTCATGTTCGTCTACAATACACAGCACTTTAATACTCATTGGATGCACGCAATTAAACCATAATTATGCAGTTATTTTATGTTACCCTGTTCAAGCCTGGCGATCTGCTTCCAAAAGGTCACAGCCTTGAAAATCCTATGGAGCAGTTCTACTCTGCACATGTGGGAGTTGCCATGAGTTGGAATCGACTGGATGGCAACTAACAACAATAGCAATTCTATTCATGTCTGTAAACTCTTCAAACAGAGTCTGCAATGAAGAATAATTGGCAGTACCTACGGTGATCATCTGATGTGAAATTAACACCTGGATATCTGTGCTGTTGGCAGAGAATCTACACACTGAAGTCAGGAGAACCAGTTTAGGATCCAGGAAACTTGGATTCTCATCTAATCTTTGACATTAACTAGACCGTAGTATCACTAAAATGCAGGGTTTTCTGATTCGTGGTTTAGCGTCTTCACTCTTCATCACCCTATCTCCCTTTGAAGGTCCATTACAGTTGAAAATATTAATGTACCACTTTGCAATAGTTTTGAAAATGTAATTTTCTAAACACCATCCTACCAACAACAATATTGTAAAATGAATAGGGCAGGAATTATCACTCCAAGAGGAAGGATGTTTGAATGACCTGCTTGAGTTCACAAATCTACTTGTTGAAGGATGGATAATAGAACCCAGAAATTCAGATTCGTAAGTCTCAGATATTTTCCATTGACTGGACCATATTCTTTCTTTGGAGAAATTTAAAAAGGTGTTAATTTTGCAAAATGAGAATCATCAATGTGCTGTGTCTTGGTCTCCTTAAATCATTGGACATGGCCCCTGGCCCTACCCAGTTGTTCAAATGTTGTTTTCCTTGTTCATGTGGCGGTGTGTCTCTATGATACCGAAATAACTAATCAGTTCAAGATATTCTTTGAAAAAGTAAGACCGGTAGTGTTTAGTGTCATGGAGACAAAACAGTCAGTTAATTTGACTTTTCTCCATTTTCAGTGCTTTTAGAGTCATGGAGAAACAGCCTGTCTCTTTTCACTTCGTGAGGTTTCTTCCCTTCCTCACTCTCTTTTCCTCTCTCCTTCCTTCCTCCCTTCTCTCTCTTTCTTTTCTTCTTTCTCTTTTTCCTTGGCAAATTTTACTCTTTTCCCATCCCAGGTAACAAATGATCATTATAAAAATTTGAAAAACAAAATGTAGAAAGAAGAAAAATTAATAGTTATAATCATGTGGAATATACTGACTTTTCTTCTAACACACACACACACACAAAAAAGACAAGTATTATTCCTTTCCCTTTGCTATAATCAACCTGCTGAATTTTGGCTACATGTTAGAAATTTCCTCTTTGTTTCTAATTTATTTATTATGTACTGCATGATCTCTGATGTCAAAGATGCTTAATTCATGTTTTACAAGACCTTTATGAAGTGCACTTAGACCTGGCTCTGTGTAGCAATGATTACTGGTGTTAACCTGTTTTGTGCAGTGAATAGGGGCTGATTTGGTAAAGCTGAATTTTGGGTTTTGAGGCTCCTGGTCATGTGTGGGACTGGCTGAACAAATCTTGCTGTGTAATATCAGATCATGCCATGCCATTCATTCGTTCAAATATATTTATAACTACCTCCTGTGTTGCAGTCATTATGTTAGGTGGCAGGGATATGGAGATCAAAAAGATAGACAGGTTGGTTCCTGCCTTCCTGGAACCCATTAACTACTAAGGAATATATGCATCAGGTAAGTCATTATAGGGGAGGACAGACAGGAAGGAGAAATGCACGTACTGGGCTAAGATCCAGATGCAAAGGCTATCACTGTCATGCAGGCATGTGTGTCTAAAACTCATAGAACTTAATGTCTCATATGCTTAGTCATGCAACTCCCTTCAACTGTTGATGCCATTGTATCATAAACTTAGATACTCTTCTGCTGATAAGATATAGGAAAGGGCACAAGGGAAGATTAACATTAGGGGTTATTTTATATGTATGAAAAAAATATATATACACACACTAAACCCTGGTGGTGCAGTGGTTAACTGCTCAGCTGCTAACCAAAAGGTTGATGGTTCTAACCCACCAGCTATTCCATGAGAGAAAGATGTGGCAGTCTTCTTCTGTAAAGATTACAGCCTTGGAAACTATATGGGGAAGTTCTATTCTGTCCTAAAGGGTCATTATGAGTTGGAATTGACAGCAATATGACAAAATCTATATATATGATGAAATTTAATTTGTTCATGGAAACTGGACTACTTTTGTGGAGCTGTGTTGCCATAGCGTTTAAGGGCTCAGCTGCTAATCAAAAAGGTCAGCAATTGAAATTCACCAGCCACTCCTTGGAAACCCCATGGGGCAGATTTACTCTGTCCTATCGGGTCTCTATGAGTAGGAATTGACTTGACAGCAATGGGTATTTTTTGGACTGCTTTTAGACTGAATTCTTGTTATGGGCACCTTTGCTGTGGGTGAGCTTTGCTGGGACCACAGATAGCCTAATCCGATGGATCAGAAGTTTGAATAACTTCTTGACCGTCTAATGAATCCAATAGAGAGAGTGACCCATTGGAAAACGCAGTCACAGTCACTGTAATCCATTAATCCATTTCAGGGCCCCACAACAGCTTTCCAGGGTCATGGATTCAGTCCTCCTGAGAATGCATGTCTGTATGGTCAGGATCTAGGACAGCGGTCAGATAACTCTTCTGACTGGAAAACTGTGTTATAAAAGCCCACATGGTCTCTGGGATGGATGAAGCATGACAAATTGAATAGAAATAATAAAAGAAAAACAAGAGAAAAGAAAGAGTAGGAGAAGAAGAACAAAATAGAGAGAAAAGAGAAGGAGAAGCATAAAATGTCAAAAATTCTCCAGGGACTATAGGTTCGACTTTCCTTGATTTAATAGAATCAGGATATAAGTAACAGTGGGCTTCCCCCAAACCACAAACTCTGAAGATCCGGAGTATTAGGTTTCTATGACCTCATGGCTTGGGAGGTGTTCCAAATGCTGATTCTACAATATGGTCCATGTCTTGGCTGCATCAGAATCACCTGAGGGCATTCTATAACATACAGATTTCTAGGTTCCAGGCCCAGATGGACTGAATCAGAATCCTCTGAGATGGGGCCAGGTAATCTGTATTTTTAAACAAGCATCTGGAATGATTCTGATCTGGTACTAAATTCACTGTTTTAGGACTATAACAACATGGTATTTAATCTTTTCTCACACAGTTGGCACCATTGGCTAGTTGTTATGTGCCGTTGAGTCTGCTCCAACTTATAGCAACCTTATAGGACAGAGTAGAACTGCCCCACAGGGTTTCCAAGGAGTGGCTGGTGTATTCGCACTGCTGACCTTTTGGTTAACAGTCTGAACTCTTAATCGCTTCACCACCTGGGCTCCATTGATTAGAAATACACTTTTCATATTGGATCAATACTTTAGGAGAAACACACACACACACACACACACTGGATTCAGCTGAAGAATGTAGGTATAAATTCATGACAAGCTCAGGGTCACGGGTATATTGCACCACTGTATTATTATGTAGACTACTGAAATTAAGCTTATAGGTGGCAAGCTTCAAATCCGAATTTCCCTCTGTTCTCAGACTGCAAGAGAACATTCATTGTGAAAAGGAAAAAGCAAATACATCTATCCTCCATCATGCTGCGGCCACCACTTATAAGAGACTGCCCTTTGTGGTGCCAGATGCAGACCTAGAGAGAAAGCTGGTAAAGCCAGGGCAGTTACTGGGACAAGAGAGGTGGGGACGGCAGTGACTGATGCGCGCCCCTGTATATGGATTCTTACCTGAATCTTTTCCTATGTGTACCTACACACCAATGGGCCACACTCTTCCATGTCTCTGGTGATTCCTCAGTGTGCTTTCTCTCCAGGGCCTGGCTTGATGTACCATAATTTCTACATGGTTAGACATAGTGCATTTGCAGAGAAATTTTCAAATTCTAGCTCGTTGAAGGTATCCTACCTGTCTCCTTGTTTCTGTAAGCTAGAAAGACCTTTACCAACCACATCTTGTGTGTATTTGACACCCAATGCAAATGTCCTTTGGATTAATGACAAGCTCAAGTGTGACTACTTCTTTCCATTGGCTGCCTCACACTAGATATGTACAAAAGACAGAACTGTAGCCAACCCACAGCTGCTTATAGGGTGTGGACTGTCATTTTGGTCGAATTCCTGGATTGTCATCCACCATCTATCACAAGTGTCTTTCTTCAAAGAGAGAATAGGAAAATAAACTTTGAGTTTTGAAAGCAAAAAGAGCAAAGAACTGGTTCAATGATATGAATTTTATTAATTATGCAACTTTGTTTGGAGAAGAGGTAGAAGTCTGCTCTGAGTTTGGAAACACCAAAGAATTTAGCAATTTGCCTCCTGGTTTAAGCAAAACACACCCATATGCTAACGTATGCAGACTCATTCTACTCAAAAGTAGCTTAGAAACATTTGGACAAGCCAAAGGTTCCAAGCATTTCAATTCTGCCTCTCCGCTGGATGTATTTCCAAAATGTCTCCCTAATTTTTCATTGACTGCAACATAAACAGGCCTTTAGAGAAAGAGAAGAACTTTTATCATTTTATTTTGTAAATATTGTATTTTGGCAAAAAAAAAAAAAAATGTACTTAACCAAAATACATGAGAAAAGGAACAGTGATAATGGGGCTAATTGGATGCCTAGGAAAATAAGGTTTTGGGTAAATGTTAAAAATGTTAAAAACAATTATTCTAACCTAAAATTAATGGATATTGATCTTCAAGTGTTCCATGTCATTTTTGACAAATTCCAATCTTTATAAATTCCACATTCCAATTATTAATGGATGTTTGTAGCTGTTCTCATTTTGAATTGTACCATATCAGCAAATGAAGGTCCCGAAAGCTTTACTCTAGCCATGTCATTAAGGTCAGCTCTCTTTGAGGAGGCAGCTCTTCCCCAGTTGTCTTTTGAGGCATTCCAATCTGACGGGCCCATCTTTTGGCACTACATCAGACGATGTTCCAATGTTATTCATAAAGTTTTCATTGGCCAATTTTTTCAGAAGTAGATATCCAGGTCCTTCTTTCCAGCCTGTATTAGTCTGGAAGCTCCTCTGAAACCTCTTTACCATAGGTGACCTTGCTGGTATTTGAAATACCAGTGGCATAGCTTCCAGTATCACAGCAACATGCAAGCCATCAGAATACCACAAATAGATGAGAGGTAAAGAGGACTTGAAGCAGTTACTGATGAAGATCAAAGACTATAGCCTTTGATATGGATTACACCTCAACATACAACAAAAATCCTCACAACTGGACAAATAAATGACGTCACGATAAACGGAGAAAAAATTTAAGTTGTCAAGGATTTCATGTTACTTGTATCCACAATCAAGGCCCATGGAAGCAGCGGTCAAGGAATCAAATGATGGACATACTGCATTGGGCCAATCTGCTGCAAAAGAACATTATTAAAAAACAAAGATGTCGCCTTAAGGACTGGTGCACCTGCCTCAAGCCATGTTATTTTCAATTGCCTCATATGCATGCAAAAGCTGGACAAAGAATAAGGAACACTGAAGAAGAATTGATGCCTTTGAGTTATGGTTTTGGCCAAAAATATTGACTATACCATTGACTGCCAAAAGAACAAACAAATCTGTCTTGGAAGTAATACAGTCAGAATGTTCCTTAGAAGGGAGGATGGTGAGACTTGATCTTAACTACTTTCGACATGTTATCAGGAGGTACCAGTCTCTGGAGAAGGAGATCATGCTTGGTAAATAAGGGATCGGCAAAAAAGAGGAAGACCCTCAGTGAGATGGATTGACATAGTGGCTACAACAATGGGCTCAAACATAGCAAGGTCTGCAATAATGGGCTCAGACATAGCAATAGTTGTGAGGATGGCATAGGACTGGGCCGTATTTCATTCTGTTGTTCATTGTGTGGCTATGAGTCAGAACTGACTCGAGGGCACCTAGCAACAACAACAACAACAAAATGAATGGACCAGACTAGCCGTATTTTACCACTTGATAGTTTTTTTAAATAGGGAAACATAATTTCAGTGCTAATTTAGTTTGGGCACTTCACTTAGTGAAGGCCATTTTATTTATTTATTTAGGTCTTTTCACTTAAAAAATATTTGTTTTTTTGAGAATATACACAGCAAAACACACAGCAATTCAACTGTTTCTATATTTACAATTCAGTGACATTGGTTACATTCTTCAGGTTGTGCAAACATTCTCACCCTCCTTTTCTGAGTTGTACCGTCCTCCATTAACATACACTCACTGCCTCCTAAGGTTCCTATCTAATCTTCAAGTTGCTATAGGGTGGCTATGAGTTGGAAACCACTTGATGACAGTGGGCTTATTGTTTTTTGGTTTATTATCACTTTGATTCCATATAGATAGTTCTTAAAAGAGCTTAATGCTCAAGGTAGACATTTTTCACTAGTGAAGCTACACAATTGTTTGGTTTGAAGAAGACGTCAAGGAATATTTTCGGTTTAAGGCTTCAAGATTATTTTAGGGCAATAGTTTCACGAGTTCATCCAACCTCCATGACTCCAGAACATCTGGAGTCCATAGAGACCGAAGTTTATTAGTGGTTACCAGGGGCTGGAGGGAGAGGAAAGAGGGGGTTAACAGTGATAGAAAAGTTGCATCGATTAAGGGTAGGTTTGCACAGTTGATTATCGTAATTGCTGTTAATAAGTTGTACACCTGTAGAAAGTTGAACTGGCAAAAGTTGTATGTTGTATGATAGATATTGTAATGGTTAACACTGTGTGTCATCTTGGCTGGGCCATGATTCTCAGTGGTTTGGCAGTCATGCAATGCTGTGATCACCTCTGTGATGAGATTTGGTATAATGTGATCACCCCCATGACAAGATCTGCTGTGAGTAGTCAATCAATTGAAAGGGAGTTTCTTTGGGTGTGTGGACTGATTAGAATATAAGCAGACATTCTAGCAGGGTTCAGGGGCTTTTTGCTCACACTGGATCCCTGCAGCTGGCTCCTGTTGGTGACCTCTGGTTCTTGGGACTTGAGCTAGCAGTTTACCTGCAGTCCTGCCTGCTGATATTGGAATTCGTTGATCTTCACAGCCTGTGAGCAAGAACCCTGCTCTCTGACCTGCCAATCTTGGGCTTGCCACCCCCTGTGGCTACGTGAATCAGGAGAAGCCTCTATCCTGACCCATGGACTTGGAACATTGCAGCCTTTACAACCATGAGAGCCATTTCCTTGATATGAATCTCTCTGTCTATATATATGGAAACCCTGGTGGTATAGTGGTTAAGTGCTATGGCTGCTAACCAAAGGGTCAGCAGTTTGAATCCTCCAGACTCTCCTTGGAAACTCTATGGGGCAGTTCTATTCTGTCCTGTAGGGTCGCTATGAGTTGGAATCGACTCGACGGCACTAGGTTTGTTTTTTTTTTTTTTGGTTTGGTCTATATATATATACTTATATACTTTACTGGCTTCACTTCTCTAGAGAACCTAGACTAAGGCAGATATATTTACAACAACAACAACAAAAAGACAGCTATTTTAATATACAAATATCAGAAATTTTGGGTTATAGTTGCAAGATTACAAACTTAGATACTGTGGATTTTATTATTATCTATAATATTTCTTCCATCAGCTTAGAAGAATTTGAAAACCCTAGGGGAACTCTCCACTAACCAGATCTGCAACTTTAGTTTGTATACAGAAGGGAAAAATAGAGGTCAGGTATGATGTACTCAAGACACTAATAGGGCCCCTGCCCACACTTCCTTTTAAAGAAAACCTGCTCTCAACTACAGTGCTGATGCCTAGTGGGAATGCAGATCTGTTAGCAGCAGGTGGTTTTGGTCTCAGTTGGGGTAGTTGAGTGTTCCTAGGAACTTGAACTAAGATCCAGGGATGGGGAAAGTTGAATGGGAGGAGCAAGATTGGAGCTAGAGTCAAACCAGTTGCCTTCAAGTTGGTTCTGACTCATGGTGACCCTATGTGTGTTAGAGTAGAAACGTGCTTCATAAGGTTTTCAATAGCTGATTTTTCAGAAGTAGATCACCAGGCCTTTCTTCCAAGGCACCTCTGGGTAGAGCCTCCAAACTTTCAGTTAACAACTGAGTGCGTTGTTTGTAAAGGCCAAAATTCTTATAGAGAAAGCTGGTCTGTAGAGGAGAATAGAGCTGTGTAACAAATAACCCCATACTCAGTGGCTTAAAACAATGCACATTTATTATCTTCTTCTATGGGATGGGGGTTTGGGATGGCTTATCTGTGTCTTCTCCTTCAGGTCTCTCACAAGGCTGTAATGAAGGTGTTAGTCAGCACTGAGGCCTCAAGACTCCACTTGGAAGGATCCACTCCCATTCTCAATTCCAAGGTTTTTGTCAGGATGCAGTTCTATCTGGCTATTGCCTGAGGGCCCCAGTTCCTTTTGATATGGGTCCTCTCCGTGCCAGTTGCCCTCAAGCTGATTGTGACTCATGACTCATGATGACTCCTTATGTGCTGAGTAGAACTGCTCCATATGGCTTTCAAGGCTGTGGCCTTTTGGAAGCAGATTACCAGGACTTTCTTCCAAGGTCCTCGTGGCTGGATTTGATCCACCAACCTTTTGGTTAGTAATCAAGTGCTTAATTGTTTGCACAACTCAGGGACTCCTGGTCTCTCCATAGGGCGGCTTAAAACATGCTGCTTACTTCAAAGCTAGCAAGGGAGTGAGTCTGGCAGCAAGATAGAAGTTACAATGTAAAGTGAAGTTATCACAGCAGTGACATCTCATCCACCATTCTATTGGCTGGAAGCAAGTCCAGGTCCTGGCCACAATCAAGGGGAGGGGCTCACACAAGGGCATGGCAATCGGGGGCAGAGATCTTTGGGAGCCATCTTTAAGTCTGTCTGCCACAGAGCAGAAACAGAGAGAAAACCCAAGAACCATAATACTGAGAAAGAGGGAGGTAGGGAGGTAGGGAGAGAGGTTAAGGGGGAAAGAGAAGTGAGGAGAGGGGATAAAAGGAGAGGGAAGGGGGGAAAATGAGGGAGAGAGAAGGAGGCACCTAATGATTTTCTTAACTTTTATCAGGGGTCTGACTCTACGTCTTAGAAACTGGGTGCTGTGAAATTCTCTCGATTGTCTTAGAGTAATGACCTCTCTTTGCTTGAACTAGTTTAAATGGGTTTCTGTTCTTCCACAATATTCTTGATTAAGATACAAATGCATCAGGAAATTCTTTCTCTTTATTGCAGCTCCTCTTCGTATTTTGTGTCCCCTTTGCAGAGAAAAAGAGGCCAACTCTGTGAAATCGGTCCCTAAAGATTTTATTTGGAGAAAGGAGTAGCTTTTTGGGTGCCCCTTTGATCTAGCTTAGAATTTTAAGATGTAGTCCAGGTTAGCTCATAATTTTAGATTAATAATTTTTACCCAAGAATGCTCTGGAAACCCTGGTGGCACAGTGGTTAAGTGCTACGGCTGCTAATCAAAGAGTCGGCAGTTTGAATCTGCCAGGCGCTCCTTGGAAACTCTACGGGGCAGTTCTACTGTGTCCTATAGTGTTGCTATGACTCAGAATCAACTCGACGGCAACAGATTTTTTTTTTTTTTTAAGAATGCTTTGACATAGGCAGATAATGATAAAAGAATGTTTTTTGCTTTTACATGCTGTAAAAAAAAAAAAAAATGGACCAAACTCTTTACCTCAGTTTACACAAACAGACCTCACCCATCTGAAAACTGAACATAAACACACAGGGCCTCAAATATGTGTAGGCATAGACCTCCTCCCGAGAGAGGAATGAGGGCCTCATGGACTGTGAAGGGGCTTGTGTATCCCATGTTGCCAGAGTTTCACTCTTCCCAAATGTCCTCCTCTCTCTCTCACTTGTCTTTGGTTTCTAATAAATGAGGAGTTAGAGTCTTTATTCTTTTCACAGACATAATAAACAACAACAACACCAACAACAAAAAACCTGTTGCCATCCACCCATACTGACTCATAGCGACAGTAACTGCTAAATTAAGTAACATCTTCAAAGTTCATATAGCTAAAACTATTTAAAAAACAAAAAAAAAACAAACTGGTTGCTATCAAGTCGATTCCGACTCCTGGTAATCCCATGTACTACAGGCTAGAACTGCTCCATTGGGTTTTCTTGGCTATAATCTTCTTTTTTTTTTTTTAAATTTTTATTGTGATTTAACTGAAAGTTTACAAATCAAGTCAGTCTCTCATACAAAAATTTATAAACCCCTTGCTATATACTCCCAACCGCTCTTCCCCCAGTGAGACATTACACTCCTTCCCTTCATTCTCTCCCCTCGTGTCTATTCGGCCAGCTTCTGACAGCCTCTACCCTCTCATCTCCCCTTCAGACAGGAGATGCAACATAGTCTCATGTGTCTCCTGATCCAAGAAGCTCATTCTTCCCCAGTATCATTTTCTATCCCATAGTCCAGTCCATCCCCACGTGTCTGTCAGTTTGTTGTACTGTGGGGTCTTGTGTGTTGCTGTGATGCTGGAGCTATGCCACCGGTGTTCAGATACCACCAGGGTCACCCATGGAGGACAGGTTTCAGCTGAGCTTCCAGACTAGGAAGAAGAACTCAGCAGTCTACTTCTGAAAAGAATTAGCCAGTGAAAACCTTATGAATAGCAGCAGAACATTGTCTGATATAGTGCTGGGATATGAGCCCCCATTTGGAAGACACTCAAAAGATGACTGGGGAAGAGCTGCCTCCTCAAAGTAGAGTTGACCTTAATGACGTGGATGAAGTAAAGCTTTCAGGACCTTCATTTGCTGATGTGGCACGACTCAAAATGAGAAGAAATAGCTGCAAACATCCATTAATAATTGGAACCTGGAATGTACGAAGTATGGATCTAGGAAAATTGGAAATCGTCAAAAATGAAATGGAATGCATAAACATCGATATCCTAGGCATTAGTGAGCTGAAATAGACCAGTATTGGCCATTTTGAATCAGACAATCATATAGTCTACCATGCTGGGAATGAGAACTCGAAGAGGAATGGTGTTGCATTCATCGTAAAAAGAAAGTTTCAGGATCTATCCTGAAGCGCAATGCTGTCAATGATAGGATAATATCCATACGTCTACAAGGAAGATCAGTTAATACGACTAATATTCAAATTTACACACCAACCACTAGGGCCAAAGATGAAGAAATAGAAGAATTTCAGCAGCTGCTACAGTCTGAAATTGATCGAACATGCAATCAAGATGCATTGATAATTACTGGCGATTGGAACATGAAAGTTGGAAACAAAGAAGAAGGATCAGTCATTGGAAAATATGGCCTTGGTGATAGAACCAATGCCAGAAATCAAATGATAGAATTTTGCAAGACCAACGACTTCTTCATTGCAAACACCTTCTTTCACCAACATAAACGGCGACTATACACATGGACCTTGCCAGATGGAACACACAGAAATCAAATTGACTACATCTGTGGAAAGAGACGATGGAAAAGCTCAACATCAACAGTCAGAACAAGGCCAGGGGCCAACTGTGGAACAGACCATCAATTGCTCATATGCAAGTTCAAGCTGAAACTGAAGAAAATCAGAGCAAGTCCATGAGAGCCAAAATATGACCTTGAGTGTATCCCACCTGAATTTAAAGACCATCTCAAGAATAGCTCTGACACACTGAACACTAGTGACTGAAGACCAGACGAGTTGTGGAATGACATTAAGGACATCATACATGAAGAAAGCAACAGGTCATTGAAAAGACAGGAAAGAGAAAAGACCAAGATGGATGTCAGAGGAGGCTCTGAAACTTGGTTTCGAACTTTGAGCAGCTAAAGCAAAAGGAAGAATTCATGAAGTAAAAGAACTGAACAGAAGATTTCAAAGGGCCTCTCGAGAAGACAAAGTAAAGTATTATAATGACATGTGCAAAGAGCTGGAGATGGAAAACCAAAAGGGAAGAACATGGTTGGCGTTTCTCAAGCTGAAAGAACTGAAGAAAAAATTCAAGCCTCGAGTTGCAATAGTGAAGGATTCTGTGGGAAAATTGTTAAACAATGCAGGAAGCATGAAAAGAAGATGGAAGGAATACACAGAGTCATTATACTAAAAAGGATTAGTCAATGTTCAACCATTTCAAGAGGTGGCATATGATCAAGAACCGATGGTACTGAAGGAAGAAGTCCAAGCTGCTCTGAAGGCATTGGCAAAAAACAAGGCTCCAGGAATCAATGGAATATCAATTGAGATGTTTCAACAAACAGATGCAGAACTGGAGGTACTCACTCATCTATGCCAAGAAATATGGAAGAGAGCTTCCTGGCTAACTGACTGGAAGAGATACATATTTGTGCCTAGTCCCAAGAAAGATGATCCAACTGAATGTGGAAATTATACAACAATATCGTTAATATCACATGGAAGCAGAATTTTGCTGAAGATCATTCAAAAATGGTTGCAGCAGTATATCGACAGGGAACTGCCAGAAATTCAGGCCGGTTTCAGACGAGGACGTGGAACCAGGGATATCATTGCAGATGTCAGATGGATCCTGGTTGGAAGCAGAGAACACCAGAAGGATTTTTACCTGTGTTTTATTGACTATGCAAAGGCATTCGACTGTGTGGATCATAACAAATTATGGATAACATTGTGAAGAATGGGAATTCCAGAACATTTAGTTGTGCTCATGAGGAACCTTTACATAGATCAAGAGGCAGTTGTTCAGACAGAATAAAGGGATACTGATTGGTTTAAAGTCAGGAAAGGTGTACATCAGGGTTGAATTCTTTCACCATACCTATTCAATCTGTATGCTGAGCAAATAATACGAGAAGCTGGAATATATGAAGAGGAATGGGGCATCGGGATTTGAAGAAGACCCATTAACAATCTGCGTTATGCAGATGACACAACCTTGCTTGCTGAAAGTGAAGAGGACTTGAAGCACTTACTAAAGAAGATCAAAGACCACAGCCTTCAGTATGGACTGCACCTCAACATAATGAAAACAAAAATCCGCACAACTGGACAAATGGGCAACATCATGATAAACGGAGAAGACTGAAGTTGTCAAAGATTTCATTTTACTTGGATCCACAATCAACAGCCATGGAAACAGCAGTCAAGAAATCAAAAGAAGTATTGCATTGGGTAAATCTGCTGCAAAGCACCTCTTCAAAGTGTTGAAGAGCAAAGATTTCACCTTGAAGCCTAAGGTGGGCCTGACCCAAGCCATGGTATTTTCCATTGCATCATATGCATGTGAAAGCTGGATAATGAATAAGGAAGACCAAAGAAGAATTGACACCTTTGAATTGTAGTGTTGGTGAAGAATATTGAATATACCATGGACTGTCAAAAGAACGACGAAATCTGTCTTAGAAGAAGTACAACAAGAATGCTCCTTAGAAGCAAGGATGGCGAGACTGTGTCTTACATACTTTGGATATGCTGTCAGGAGGGATCAGTCCCTGGAGAAGGACATCATGCTTGGCAGAGTACAGGGTCAGCGGAAAAGAGGAAGACCCTCAATGAGGTGTATTGACAGAGTGGCTGCAACAATGAGCTCAAGCATACCAATGATTGTAAGGATGGCTGAGGACTGGGCAGTGTTTCGTTGTGTTGTGCATTGGGTTCTATAAGTTGGAACTGACTTGGTGGCACCTAACAACAACAACATTCCAGCCCAATCACTATCTGAAGAGTTGGCTTTGGGAATGGTTCCTGTCTTGGGCTAACAGAAGGTCTGGGTACCATGGCCTCTGGGGTCCTTTTGGTCTCAGTCAGACCATTAAGTCTGGTCTTTTTATGAGAATTTGGGGTCTGCACCCTCAGGTGTTCTCTGTTGTGTTCCCTGTCAGGGCAGTCATTGATTGTAGCTGGACACCATCTAGTTCTTCTGGTGTCAGGCTGATGTAGTCTCTGGTTTATGTGGCCCTTTCTGTCTCTTGGGCTTGTAATTACCTTGTGTCCTTGGTGTTCTTCATTCTCCTTTGATCCAGGTGGGTTGAGACCAATTGATGCATCTTAGATGGCTGCTTGCTAGCATTTTAGACCCCAGACACTGCTCCCCAAAGTGGGATGCAGAATGTTTTCTTAATAGATTTTATTATGCCAATTGACCCAGGTGTCCCCTGAAACCATGGTCCCCAAACCCCCACCCCTGCTACATTGGCCTTCGAAGTGTTCATTTTATTCAGGAAATTTCTTTGCTTTTGGTTTAGTCCAGTTGTGCTGACCTCCCCTGTATTGTGTGCCGTCTTTCCCTCCACCTAAAATAGTTCTTATCTACTGTCTAATTAGTAAAAACTCTCCCTCTTTCTCCCTCCCTCCCTCCCCACCTCGTAACCATCAAAGAATATTCTCTTCTCCGTTTAAACTATTTCTCAAGTTGTGATAATAGTGGTCTTGTAGAATATTTGTCCTTTTGCAACTGACTAATTTCACTCAGCATAATGCCTTCCAGTTTCCTCCATGTTATGAAATGTTTCACAGACTCATCATTGTTCTTTATCAATTCTTGGCTGTAACCTTTATGGAAGCAAATTGCCAAGCCTTTCTTCTGCAGTGCTGTTGGGTGGGTTCTAATCACCAACCTTTAGGTTAGTAGTCAAGTGCAAACTGTTTGTGCCACCCAGGGACCTATCTTAAACTATAAAAAAAAGAAAATAGGAGGGTTCAAAGCCTTTGTTTCAAAAATCCCTGAAGCTCATCTTGGAAAAGTCTACAAAGTCGGTTGCCTGCTAGAATAGCCTATATGTATACACACACACATACGAACACATACAGTTTTTAGCAGGTGAATACTGGAGCCATCTGTAGAACAGTTTCTTTCTGAAGCTAGGGATGCGTGACCCAGGGGGGAAGTTATTTTCTCTGCCCACTTCTCTGCACCTATTATTATTCTATACAGAGCCCCTGACTGAGTGATTTGATCTGAGGTTTGCAATGAAAGAGAGTCAGAGGGTTTTTTTTTTTTACCCTCTTCTCCCCCCCCCCCTTTTTTTCCATAATCCTAATGAAATTTGCAGACATGGAAAGGAAACCGAGTTATTTATAGGAGTGGGAGGAAAGTAGCGTTAATTGTGCTTAGTCTATTGCTAAGCGTGTAATCTGTTTGCTATTACATTTTACGATCTTTCAGCAATATACACATTTCTTAAAGGAGAGAACTTCATAAATCTGACAAAGAAAAACCAAGGTAAATTATTCTAAGGGTTCACATCTTCTAATCAAAGTCGAGTTTAAAAAAATTAAAAAATTTATTTGTAGGATTAACTTGTCTTGCAGCCCTAAACTCCCCACCACCCGCCCACACTCTCTTGACAAGTATATTCATTTCCTTTCTAGACTAGTTTAAAGTTTGAGATGGCTACTCGTGGGTGACATAAATTTTTGGTGGTGAGTTATCAAGCATGTGTGCACATTCAAGCACAAGGCAAATTGGGTCAAATGAGACATTGTTGGAAGCAAGTTTGTGAAGAAGACACTGGGCTCTTGAACTCTCAATCCAGCATTTTGATAAGCGAATGAGGATAGTTCAAATTATTTGGTCTGGGTAAAGTCGTTCTGGGTAGAAAATTGTCATGGGAAATCATTTTTTTTCCCCCAAGCTTTCCCCCTTATTCCTTCCATCTAATAATCCTGGGAACCTGCTCATAAGAAATTAAATACATGTTAAAAGGAACTAGAACATCTTAGTCATTCTAGGTGAACTCCTGTATGAAATTTGTTGTAGTTTGAGTGTCACGCTTGCAGGGAATAGAATTCACTCAAATTACTTTAGGAAAAGAGAAGTTTATTAAAAAGCCATGAAAGGTCCTAGATTTATAACTGGAAAACCATCAGGAAACCAGGCAACTATAGGGGGCAGATGGAGTGTCCAACATAAAGCATTTTCCACTGTTTCTGCTTCTTTGCACTGACCCCTCTGCCTACCTCTGCTTCTGAGTACCAACCAATACATTGTTTACCTGGACTCTTTACATATTTTTCCGATGTTATAGTTTCTGTTTGCTTATACTATTTTATTCTATGCTTTCTCATAGCTTTGGCATGTTGTGGTCTGTCATATCCTTGATTAATTCATGCTATTATGTTTGCTGGACTTAAACATACCAATGATCATGAAGATGGCACAGGACTGGGCAACGTTTTGTTCTGCCATAAATAAGCCACCATGCATCAGAGCCGACTCGACAGCAATTAACAACAACCACAACGTTATGTTCATGTCAGTTTCTACTGCTCAACAGCTTTATTCAGTATTCTTAGTTAATGTTCTTAAAAAATGGAATCTGATGGGTTTAGTTCAACTTCTCATGCCACGTCAAGCCATGCTGTAGGGTGCTGGTCAGTTGATGATCCGGCTACTTTTGAGACAGGTGTCAACTGCTTTCAATCATCTTTCAGTCATCTATGACTTGGGAGTGGAGGAAACAGGGTCATGTGACTCACATAGGGTCTGCTCTTTAGTTAGAACTATAGACGTGTTGCCTATTTTGAGTATTAACTTGCAGGGAAGTGGCAAGTACAAGTTCAGAATTACAATAATGATGTGAGTTTGGTCATTTGCCAATTCTGAGCCTCAGTTTCTCCTCTGTGCAAATAGGATAGTATCTACTTATCAGGGTATTTTGACTACCTTTTGCTAAGCAAGGAGCCCTCGTGGTGCGGTGGTTAACTGCTTGGCTGCTAATGAAAAGTTCAGCGATTTGAACCCACCAGCCATTCCTTAGAAGAAAGTGGTGGCAGTCTGCTTCCATAAAGGTTACAGACTTGGAAACCCTATGGGGCAGTTCTACTCTGTCCTATAGGGTCACTAGGAGTTGGAATTGACATAATGGCAATGGGTTTTGGTTTACTGCTGAGTTATAGACTACCCCAACATTTAGTGACTTAAAAAGAAAACTAAACGGATTATTTTATCTCATGATGTTGTAGATTGGCTGGGTAGTGCTACTTTGTGGGTTATCAGTGTAGCTCTGTTGTTGTTAGGTACTGTCACGTCGATTTCAACTCATAGCAACAGAATAGAATTTACCCATAGGGCTTCCAAGGCTGTAGTCTTTACGGAAGCAGATTACCAGGGCTTCCTTTTGAGGAACTCCTGAGTGGGTCTGAGCTGCCAGCCTTTAGGTTAGCAAGCCAGCACTTAACCATTATCTTCACTTTTTATATGGTAGTCAGCTGATGCTGGCTGTCTGGGAGCTCTCAGCTGGAGCTCTGGACCAGGGCTGTCAGTGCTCTTTCATTTTGGTGTGGTGTCTGGGTTCCACAAAGGAACATCCCAAGAAGACAATTTCCCACATGCAACATTTATCTCCACTGGCACTGGGTTTTTTTTTTTTTTAGTATTACTCTCGCTATTAGCCAAAACTGGTCACCCAAGCTCATTGTCAATGTGCGTGTGAATATTGGGAGGCATGATTTACTGGGATCCCCAAAGTAACAGTCTATCATGCAGGTTTTTTTCACCTTAAATGAGATAATAGATGGAAAATGGTGTTTAATGCACATAACTGATGCTCAGTAAACATGCAAATAATACTTTTTGTTAAAGAAAATGTTGACAGTTTTCCACAAATAGGATAGAATAGCTATATCGCACTGGGTGTTTCTGTGTTTAAAACTTTAATGTGCTCCATATAAATATTAATGCACCACACTTTCTATAACTATATTTAGGCATTTCTTCATTCTTAAAAAATGCTCCACTGGGGGTTTGGGGACTATGGCTTCGGGGACATCTAAGTCAATTGGCAAAATAAATTCTATTAAGAAAACATTCTGCATCCCACTTTGAAGTGTGGCGTCTGGGGTCTTAAACGCTAACAAGCGGCCATCTAAGATGCATCAGTTGGTCTCAACCTACCTGGATCAAAGGAGAATGAAGAACACCAAGGTCACAAGGTAATCACGAGCCCAAGAGACAGAAGGGGCTACATGAGCTAGAGACTACATCATCCTGAGACCAGAAGAACTAGATGGTGCCCAGCCACAACCTATGACTGCCCTGACAGGGAGCACAACAGAGAAGCCCTGAGGGAGCAGGAGAACAGTGGGATGCAGACCCCAAATTCTCATGAAAAGACCAGACTTAATGATCTGACTAAGACTAAAGGAATCCTGGCAGTCATGGTCCCCAAACCTGTCGGCTCAGGACAGGAACCATCCCTGAAGCCAACTCAGCAGACATGGATTGGACTGGACAATAGTTGGAGAGAGATGCTGATGAGGAGTGAGCTACTTGCATCAGGTGGACACTTGAGACTGTGTTGGCATCTCCTGTCTGGAGGAGAGATGGGAGGGTAGAGGGGGTTAGAAACTGGCAAAACAGTCACAAAAGGAGAGACTGGAAGGAGGGAGCGGGCTGACTCATTAGGGGGAGAGTATGTTGGGAGTATGTAGTAAGGTGTACATAAGTTTATATGTGAGAGACTGACTTGATTTGTAAACTTTCACTTAAAGCACAATAAAAATTATTTAAAAATAAATAAATAAACCATAGAGCATTGCCCTTGTGGTGCAATGTTGTCAGTGGCCTCCAACTGCCCTCCCACAAAAAAAAAAAAAAAAAAAACTGTAGAATCTGAGGGCTTCTGGCTTCAGGCAGTCTACCCTTCAGGGAGCTGTCTGGAGCAGCACCTTTAATGGTTGTCTTCCTTTCCTACTCCCTTCCCATTTCCCCACCTGTATGTCCCAACATCACCTGTCAAGTCAACTACTCACACTGGAATCCTGTTTAGGGTCTGCTTCTGGGAAAACCAAAACTATGACAAGCAGATAGTGAAATCAGTTTAGTAGGTCTTGACCAGCACATTAATAAAATTCAAATAGAATAGAATAGGAAATATCAGAGCATACTCTCTGTATTTTTTTTTTTTTTTTTTTAATCTAGGAGCATGTACTGGGTCATGCAAAATGTATCTCTTACTGTGGTGAGACGAAAGCAAAAATGCTTGGCAAAACTCTGCTCTAAAGACTTTGCATTGAATTCTTATCAATTGTCATGTCAACATATGACCTCTGAAAAAAGTATCATTCTCCTAAAATATGCTAACCTGAGACCAAAAAGCAGTGCCAGGTTTTCTAGATAGGAAGGCTTTGAAGGGCCAACATTTTAGAAAAAGAGTCTTTGAAGTTTAGTTTGCAGAGAATTTTACAAAAAATGTTGAGAAATTGTCAATGGTTTATATTAAAAACTTCACAGGGTCAGTGGTTGCCAGGGGTTCATAGGGAGAGGAGCGATGAATGGGTGGAGCACAGAACATTTTAAGGACAGTGAAACTATCCTGGATGCAGTGGCGGTTACTTGATATTATGCATTTCAAAATGCATAGAACTGTACAACACTGTGAACTCTAAGGTAAACTACGAGCTTCTGTTAAATAATAACGTATCGCTATTGGTTCATCAATTGTAACAAAGGTACCACATTATTGTAAGACATTAGTTAAGAGGAGAAACTGTGCAGAACAGCAAGGGGGTATATCTGAAGTCTCTATACTTTCTGTACAATTTTTTTGTAATCCTAAAATTGTTCTAAAAAATAAAGTCTATTAAAAAAAAATTCTTCGGGATTCTCAAAGAATCTGTGTGCCCCAGGCTTCTGTTCCTCCCCAAGAGTCACTATTTTCCGTCTTGACTTTACAATTTCTCATAAAACTACCGCACAATAATGTTTCAGCATAATCAGCCAATGGACCCAGAATGAGATGGGTTACTGAGGGAAAACATCTCATAAAGGGGAGCCTTGAGTGAGTCCTTAGATGAATAGTGATAACAATTATATCAGCCCTAGGACCTGATTTTGCAGAAAAGGAAGCTGAAGCTTTTTGGAGACGCAAACTGCTCAATGTCACCCTGTCAGGGACCAAGCCAGAAATTAAAACATGATCTTCTGACACATCCACCCATCAACAAATATTTATTGAGTGCCATGCTCTGTATTCCGTTGGGCACTAACAAGTTGATTAGTGACCCCATGTGATAGAGCAGAAGTCCCTCCATAGGGTTTTCCTGGCTGCAAACTTTACAGAAGCAGATCACCAAGTCTTTTCCTTGCGTATTAGACTCCAAATAATAGACATGCCCCTGACTTTGTAGAATTCACGGAAGAACCTGGGATAAAGACAGTAAATAAGTAAACAAACAAATGACCCAAATTGCCACAAACCCTATGAATCAATCCAATAGAGTGATGATAGAGAATAATATCAGAGAGGGGTTGGTCAGGAAAGGCCCCTCTGAGGGAGTAAAATTTAAGACGCATCCTTAAGAGGGAGTTAGAAGGAGCCAGTCACCCAAAGAACAGGAGAATATTCCATACAGAGGAACCAATATTTGCCAATGTCCCAAATCTGAAAAAATGTTGGGGTATTAGAGAGAATAAAAGAAAAAGGATGTGGCTGAAGCAAGGAGACCGAAGAGCTGAGAGGCACGTGAGAGAGGTAAGAGGGGCCAGATCCTGCAGAAGCTCCTAGGCCATGGAAAGAAATTTGGGTTTTATTTTAGGTACTATGAGAAGCCACTGAAGTATTCAAACAAGGGAATGACATAATCCAATTTCTATTTTTAAAAGACTAACTCAACAGACATTGATTGAAAGTCTATTTGCTAGAGACTCTGCCAAGTGATAAAGCTGTAGAAAATTAACATATGGTGCTGGAGGATCAACTATAATATGAAGGATTGGAGTTTGTGTACAAGGAGACAGACACAGTCATTATTGACCACAAGAGTGCAGTAAACTACATACCAGACTATTTTGTGGTGCTGTTGAAAGACTCTTCTTCCATGAACCTATCTAGGACTTTGTCGAAATGGCAGGGTTGGGTGGCTAATACCATGGAATCCAGTTTTCTAGCCACAGCTGATTCGACCAAGGTGGGATTCCTGGTCCAAGGAGAACCAGTCCATTGTAGACCAGAAGTATATTAGATTGTCTTTTCAGCATTTAACTAAACACAGCTTGTAGTCATTGATGGTGAACACTTGACCCTGAAGGTGAGGTAGCCTTGATGGTACTATTTATGTTGGGCACTCTTCAATTGGAGGAAGTTGGTTATCTAAAAGAGAAGTTAGGAAAGAGGCAGAGAAAAACAGAGGATGAGAGGTGTCTTGCAATATTTGAAAGACATAATGAAACACATACATTCCTCAGAGCTTCCCAGTTCCAATCTTTGTGACTCTGGGCTCATTTTTGTCCTTTGTGAGATTGCCTACTGTATCATTACAGAACACTTGTGCCTTTCCTCACTCTCCATCACTGAGTTGAGTCTTAAAACATTTGGAGTTTTTTTTCAATCAGAGAAGTAAGAGAAAGTTATCCTATTTGCATAGACAATAGTTTATTCAAAGGCATAAAAACAAACACTCTGAGGGTAAGCTACTTCTGTAGGTACTCTTGGAAAACACTATATGAAACCCTAGCCAGGAATGTGAAGTCCAACAATCTTGATGATTGGAGTATGGCGGAGAGAAGGTAGTAGGATATTTGGAACTAAACCTCTGTTTGCAGGTGGAAAAAGTGTATTTATCCTTTTGTGAATTCCTCTAATAATGTAAAACTCCCATGCACATTTGGCAACGCCATGCAAATTGTCTAGCATTTAATAGGTGTTCACTAAGTATTTAAGATATGAATATTGAATATTATCTTCCCTTCCCTACACTTGCACCACAAGTCCACAGCCAATGGTAAACATGGGCTCGTTATAGGTTGAGGTCCAAGTTGTGCATTTAAAAGGTAAGCACTGAAGCATGCAGGGACAGTTGCAATAAGAAGCTCAATTTCTATTCCACCATGAACGAGAAACTGGCTTTCAGTTGGCCTGTAACCATTCCTTTCTAGAAGCCAACTGACAACCAGTTCACCCCCATTCCTCTTGGAATTTACAGAAGTGTGCTGGACATTGTGGAAAATGGTGTTTTACAGCAGCAATTAGTTTATTCCTGGGGTAAACAGTAGAAATCAAAGGATAATTGCAGCAAGAAATTTGTTTCCTATTGCAGCGTGAATAAACTGCAGGCAGCCAGTTGGCTGGCAGCCCTACAAATCCAAAAAATGAAGATTGGCAACTGTTTTGCATTTGTCCCTAGCAGGGATTTGCAGATGTACAGTGGGGAGGGCAGGAATCATGGAGGGCTATGTTTTCACAAATGTTTGCAAAGCTAAGGGTGGTTTCCTCAGAGGGTTTAAAGCAGAAGGGGAAATTCTGGTCTGTGTAAGGCAAAAGCTTGTTTCCCTTTAATGGGAGTTGCTACTTGAGTGCCAGTTGGCATTTTCTGCCTCTGCTATAGGGCCAACGCACACGCAGGCAGCAGAGTCACTTAATCCCTCTGACTTTGGTCTTTGCTGCCAGTGGCTGTACTAAGCTCGCTGGAGCCTGAAGCAATATGCAACTGTGAGACTTGCAAGCAGCCAGGAGCCCATCTTCCATGGCCTTGGATGAACTGACTGTACCACCCTCTACTCTTTGCTTCTAGCCAAGCTTGGCTATTTCCCCACATTTCTCTTTCAGGTGTGGCGTTGCAGAGACCATTATTGTTATTGTTTTTGTATTTTATGAGAACATAGACACAATAGTTCCCAGTCTATGTTTGTACACAGTTTCCGTAAATATGTTACTCTCTCCATTGCAGGCTCCGATCTGAAATGGCAGCTCAGGCAGCAATAACATAGCATAGTTGTATAGCCTTTTCTTTCATGATTATTGTGTAATTATATTTTAACATGCATGTGTGGATCTTACTGGAGATGTTTTTTCTGCCATTTAGATAGGAAAATTACTAGGAAAGTATACAGGGAGCAAAAGTTGGAGTCCAAGTCTTGTACTTAAAAGGTAAGCACTGAAGCATGCAGATACAGCTGCAGTAAGAAGCTCAAATTCTATCCCATCATGAATAAGAAACTGACTTTCAGTTGGCCTGTAGCCATTCCTTCCAGAAGCCAACTGGCAACCAGTTCGCCCCATTCCCCTTGGAATTTATAGATGTATGCTGGACAGTGTGGGAAAGTTGGAGATTTTGATTCCTGTTATCATGGGATCATTTAATCTTCCTGTGTGATGGGTAGAGGTGCAAAATCTTACTGTACTAATTGGTAATAATTTCTACCACTAAACTCTGAGCTCCTCAAAAGTAACTGTTACACCTTATGCATCTCTTGTCTCTAACTGATCTCATTCCATCCATTTTTGACCCCACATCTGTTCTACATACATGGAAAATCTGGTCATGCCAAGCTTAAACTCATTTAATAACATCCTATTCTTTTTGGGATAAAGATCAACATTCTCACCATGGCCTATAAAGCCTCCCTTGATCTGGCTCTAATTTCATCTCTTAGGCCGTCCCAAACCCAGTCTCTGCCATCCAATCAGGCTGGGCTTTTCCTCCAGTCCTCAAATGCATTCTGGTCTCTCCTGCCACAGGACCATTGAAGATTTTATTCCTGATTTCTGGAATGCTCTTCCCACTGTTCTTCCTAATAGCTAACGCTTCTTACCCTTTAAATCTCAGCTTTCACATTCTCTTTTCCCTGAATCTCTAGGCTTTGTCAGATTACCTTGTTATTTTCTCTCATAGCATCTGTAAATCTGCTGCATACCATTTACCACAATCGGTAATTCTACATGAATTTGTGATTGCCTGGCTGATGCTACCTTCTTCACTCAATGAGAACAAGGATTCTCCCTGTTTCATGCACCACTGTACCCCTAGTGGATGACTGAATGAAAATGTGAACTCCATGGGAAGAGGGCATGAGTATTGTCAAGTCAAAGAGGAGGTGCCAAATTGAAGATTAGGAAGAAGCAGAAGGAGACAGGACTGAAGACAACAGTTTGGAAAGGACTTTGAAGGAAAAAAGTCAAGGACAGCATCAATTTTATTCTGCAAGAGCTAAAGGACAAGAAGTAAATTGCAAGTGAACTAGACCCTGAGCTTCATTTTGAAATCAAGGATTGATTTTTGTGTCTGAAGCAGAAGCATCATAGAGGTGGGATTACTGATTTCCAAACAAAGGGCATTTTCTCTTTGCCAGAGTTTGACCTGTACTAAGTGTGGGCAGATCAGGACCAGCAGTCCTGTGGCCAAAGTGCAGAAGGCTCCACCAGTGCCCGTGGGGAGCTCTAGGTCGCCTTACAGAATACATGATTGCTGAAGGTGTGCACATACAGAGAGAGAGAAAGAAAAGAGAGTTCACCCTTAGGGGACAACTACTGTCCAGAAATGTCAGAGAAAAAAAAAAGTGGCAAATCTAGGGAATAGAGCTGACAGATTTTAAGAGAAGAGAGGATAGACTTAAGAACAAGGGCGTGGTGAAGGAGGATGAGAGCAGGGAAACTGCCTGGAGATTTATTTAGTATGAGGTCGTGGATGACCTTGGAAAGAACAGTGTTAATGGAGTGTTGGGGGACAGAAACCAGAGAGCAGGCCACTGAGAAGGGGATTCCAAGAAAATACAAAAGTCAGAGCAGTACTCAGGATTTGAAGGATCTTTAAATCTTTCAACCATCTAACAAAGTTGCCAAATGCAAAAAACCCTTGCCTGCCTAGAAGCATTGGACAAATTGTTCTTTTTTCTGATCACAGTTCTCAGAAAGCCTGGGGCAGGCAGATCCTGGCCAGATGTGTTGAGGGTCAGAACTGAGACAGACATCCTGGGAGATGAGGTTGAGAGGTCAGGGATGTTGCAAGTTGTGCGCTAATGATCTTGGCAGTGCAAGTGGGAAGAAGTCCATTTGCAGAGATGGTTCTCCTTGACCTGAGAACCTTCTCATTATTATTGTTGTTAGCTTCTCATTTCCAGGAATACTGAATCTATCACAAATTATTAAGACTGATGTTTGGAATAAGGTCTAATTAATGCATTTTGCTTTATCTGAATTCAGTTGCAGAAGAAATCTTGGCTTTGGATTTTTCTTTTGGGCTGTGTGGTGGTCCCAAACAGCACTGAGATTTAGGAAGGATAAGCCTCCTCCTAGACATGGACAAAGGCCTGATAACTCCCAGTACCCCTTGCCATTGAGTCTCTTCAAACTGATAGCAAATCTACAGGACAGGGTAGAACTGCCCCATAGGGTTTTCAAGGAGCACCTGGTGGATTTGAACTGGCAGCCTTTGGGTTAGTAGCTGCAGCTCTTAACCACTCCACCACCAGGGCTCCAAGGCCTGATAGGGAAAGTAGAAATCAGCAGAACTTGGGCCATAGATGCCATCAAGGAAAGAATGTGCTACAGCTGGGACAGGTGGAAATCAAGTACTCTAGCACCTCCCAGCCACACCTAAATGAGTAATTTCATGAATAAGAAGCAGCACAAAACTGGTTCCCAGGAGTTAGGGGTCAAGTATCTCTCCATTGTCCAACCTCTTCATTGTCTCTGGTACTAGCCTTTCCCTCCTCCATGGCACTTTCTCTCTTTTTCTTCTGAATTTGATAATTTGCTGTCACGTCAAACAATTTACAGACTATACTTACTACTGATATGGTTTATTAGGGTAAGGGGTACAACTCAGAAGTAACAGGATAGGATGCAACTCGGGAATAACTCAGGAGCAACGTGAAAATGTACTAGAGTGAGGTTTGGAAAGGCCGCCAATGTGGAAGGCATGTCCTTCCTCAGAGGCTCTTTTTCCAGGACACTTTCCCTCAGGAAATTTCATCAAGCTTTAGTATTTCAGGCTTTTAACACTCCATACACACACTTATTGGAGCCCTGGTGGTACAGTGGTTTAAGCACTTGGCTGCTAACCAAAAGGTCAGCAGTTTGAATCCAGCAGCTGCTCCTTGGAAACCCTATGGGGCAGTTCTACTCTGTCCTATAGGGTCTCTATGATTATTGATTACCAGGTGTGCTCCCAGTTAGCCTCCTACCCATAAATAGAAGTCCTCATGTGTTGCCGTGGTAGCCCAGTTACTCTAAGAGTTATTCCACAGAGGCCAGGGACAAAGGCCAAACTGCTTAAGGTGAAGTAATTCTTTTTTTTCTTTTTTTAATTTTTGTTGTGCTTTAAGTGAAAGTTTACGAATCAAGTCAGTCTCTCATACAAAAATTTATATACACCTTGCTGTATACTCCTAGTTGCTCTCCCCCTAATAAGACAGCACACTCCTCCCCTCTACTCTCTATTTTCGAGTCCTTTTGGCCAGCTTCTGACCCCCTCTGCCCTCCCATCTCCCATCCAGACAGGAGCTGCACACATAGTCTCATGTGTCTACTTGATCTAAGAAGCTCAGTCTTCCCCAGTATCATTTTCTATCCCGTAGTCCAGTCTAATCCTGCCTGAAGAGTTGGCTTTGGGAATGGTTCCTGTCTTGGGCTAACAGAAGGTTTGGGAACCATGACCTCCGAGGTCCTTCTAATCTCATTCAGACCATCAAGTCTGGTCTTTTTACTAGAATTTGGGGTCTGCATCCCACTCTTCTCCTGCTCCCTCAGGTGTTCTCTGTCATGTTCCCTGTCAGGGCAGTCATCGGTTGTAGCCAGGCACCATCTAGTTCTTCTGGTGTAGTCTCTGGTTTATGTAGTCCTTTCTGTCTCTTGGGATCATAATTACCTTGCGTCTTTGGTGTTCTTCATTCTTCTTTGATCCAGGTGGGTTGAGAACAATTGATGCATCTTAGATGGCCCACTTGCTAGTGTTTATGACCCCAGACACCACTCTCCAAAGTGGGATGCAGAATGTTTTCCTAATAGATTTTATTATGCCAATTGACTTATACATCCCCTGAAACCATGGTCCCCAGACCCCTGCCCCTGCTACACTGGCCTTTGAAACATTCAGTTTATTCAGGGAACTTCTTTGTTTTTGGTTTAGTCCAGTTGTGCTGACCTCTCCTGTATTGTGTGTTGTCTTTCTCTTCGAGGTGAAGTAATTCTTAACCCCAGAGCACAACTGAGGTTATGGATGAAAAACATCCCCAAAATCTTCATTTGTGGTCAGCAACACAGAGAACAAGTTGCTCAGACACTGGGAAGGAGCAAATGAGTATCTTTAATCTGGACGTAGCCCAGGTTTCCATGGCTAGTTCTGTCCTAGGTGCATAGCCTGCTCTGTCTCTCTCCATAATTTTGTCAGGCATTGTCCATCCAGAGGAGCTCTGGTGGCACAGTGGTTAAGAGTTATGGCTGCTAACTGAAAGGTTGGCAGTATGAATACACCAGCCTCTCCTTGGAAACCCTACGGGGCAGTTCTTCTTTGTCCCATAGGGTTGCTATGAGTAGGAATCAACTCAACGGCAACAGGTTTGGTTTTTTGGGGGGGTCCACCCAGGAACTCTGATTGCACTTGTTCTCTTGGTGGGGTTAGTGTCCTTCAGAGGTCTCAAGTGCTCAGTCAGATCAGTAGGGCTCACCTTCCGTTCATTGGAATCCTCCTTCTCAGAGCAACCATATCATGTTTGGAAAAGTCAAGAAGGTTAAAAAGAGTTCTCCATCTTGAGTTTTGATATTGTCCTTCTCTTAGACTTAGGATGGTAGTGACAGAATTCCCATGAAAGCCATATGGATGTTTCCAGACCTCATCCTTTGGACCTTGCAGCTTCTAATGGATCGTAGCTATTTCTGCTGTATTCTGTAGTCTTGAGTGAGACAGGCATCACACAGGCATGTGAACACGTTCTAGTTCACTAACTAACTCTAACACACTAACTCGAGTTCAGAATCTAAAGTAAATTTTGAGGCTCACCATGACTTATAATATGTAGGCTACAAGAATCAAAGTATTGACTCAAATCTTGGAAGGGTGAAGTAGGCAGCCATTCTCAAACTCATACCTGTAACAATTTTTCCAAGGTCTGTCCCCATTTTTTAAAAGCCTGTTATGAATTGAATTGTGTCCTTCCAAAAGATTTGAAGTCCTAATCCCCAGTACCTGTGAATGTGACCTTGTATGGAAAATATGGCATATGAAGATGTTATTAGTTAACATGAGGTCATCCTGGAGTAGGGTGGGACCCAATGCAATATGACTGATGCCTTAAAAAGAGAAGAGATAGAGAGACATACAGACACAGAGGGAAGATAGCTATATGAAGATGGAAGCAGAGTTAGAAGTTATGCTGCCAGAATCTAAGGAATGCCTTGGGATACCAGAAGTTGGGAGAGACAAGAAAGTGTCTCCTGCTAGAGACTTCAGAAAGAGCGTGACCTGCCGACATTTTGAATTCAGACTTCTAGATTCCTGAACTGTGAGATAATAAGTTTTTGTTATTTAAAGCCACCCACTTTGTGATAATTTCTTACAATAGCCCTAGGAAATTAATATAAAGCTTTTGTTCCCTTGAAGGAGAATTTACAAATTGGTGTGCACTGCACAGATAGTGCTGAGAGTGACAAACGCTGGAAGCTGTGTTAATGGAATTCAAGGTCCCTGTAGAAAAGGCTATTCTCAAAGATCTGTCCTGATGGTCACTGGAATAACTTAAGGTAAAGCTTCAGAGTGCTGGTTGTATACTCCACTTACCTATGGGTTTGAAACTGATAGGCAGAGGTCAACTCCATTTCTTCTGTGAGGAAACAAAGGTAGGATCTGTTAAGATTGGAAATTAAATGATGACTTAAAATTGGTTGCCTTAAATTTCATAGATATTAAAGATACCCCAGAAGAAAAATAGGATCTTGTGTGACAGGAGAGGCAGACTGTAACACAAATTATAATAAACCATATTTATTTAGTGTTTATTATGTGTCTCATATTGCACTAATTATATTATATGCAAGATGCCATTTGTTTCCTACAACAGTGTTGTCATGCTAAAGCAAACCTGTTGCCATCGATTCAATTCCGACTCACAGTGACTCTGTAGGACAGAGTAGAACTGCCCCATAGGGTTTTCAGGGAGCGGCTGGTAGATTTGAACTGCTCACCTTTTGGTTAGTAGCCAAACTCTTAACCACTGTGCCACCAGGGCTCCATTATCATTCTAGGAATTTAGCAAATACCACACAGCTAGTAAGTGCAAAGGAGGAATCAGACTTAGGTTTTCTTCTCCTCTTTCAAACCTGCAACAGGTCTGGAAAAGAGTTCACTTTGTGTAGGAGAGGAAACCTCTGCTTAAATGGGAGTAGGGATGAAGCAGGCCTACTGGTGAAGTTCTAGAGTTAGAGGAAACTTCAAAGGTGATACAATTCTACCCTCTTTCTTTTTTTTTAAAGTGAGGAAACAGGCCCAGAGGCAATGACTTGAATATGGTTTTCCAGGTGGGATACTCTCCCAGCAATTGAGAAAGAGTGACTCTAGTATACCAGTCTGCCACTGGCCTAGGCCTGGTCTTCTTCAGTAACCTCAGATTCCCAGGCAGCCTGTCCTGGAGGACTCCCTGTTTTTGTGGTGGTATTTTAGAAGATTTCAAGCCATTGAAAGTGAGACTAGGACAAAAATTCAAGACACAAGATTTTTTACAGTAAAGTAAGAATGTAGGACTAGATGTTAGCTAAAGTTCTTTTCCAGCCCAATATCCTATGAGTCTACACAATTTAGTTATGTGCGTGTACTCTCAGGAAAAACCTGCAGTCAAGATTTGAACAATAAGAATCTGTGCTCCCTAGGGTAGAAGGGTTTCTTTTTTTTTGAACACTTTATTGTGCTTTAGGTGAAAGTTTGCATAGCAAAGTAGTTTTCGAATCAATGATTCTTACACAAATAGTTCTGTGACATTGTTTGTAATCTCCGCAATGTGTCAGCACACTCTCCATTTCCTCCCTGGGTCCCCTGTTTCAATTTGTTCGATTTCCCTGCCCCTCCCTGCCTTCTCATCTTTGGTTTTGGGCAAATGTTGCCCTTTTGGTCTCTCATAGTTGATTGTTCTAAGAAGCACATTCTTTATGGGTGTTATTGTTTATTTTATAGCTCTGTCTATTATTTGGCTGAAAGGTGGCCTCTGGGAGCATCTTAGGGCAATAGTCTCAGGGGTTCCTTCAGTCTCTTTCAGACGGGTAAGTCTGGTCTTTTTTTTTTTTTTTTTTTAATTTGAACTTTGTTCTATATTTTTTACCCATTCTAACCCAGTACTTCTATTGCCATCCTGATCAGAGTTGTCCGTATTGGTAGCTGGTCACTATCTAGTTCTTCTGGTTTCCCATTAGAGGTGGTTGTGGTTCATGTGGGCCATTAGTCCTTTAGATTAACTCCTTCCTTGACTCTTTGGTTTTCTTTGCTCTTCCTTGCTCCAGTTGGGAAGAGACTAATAGTTGCTGCCTAGATGGCCACTTGCAACCTTTTAAGATCCCAGACACTGCCCACTAGGCCAGGATGTAGAGTGTTATTTTTATGAACAGTGTTTTATCAATTAACCTAGATGTCTACTGAGTCTATGGTCCTTTGCCTTTGAGCTGAGGAACTTCATCCCATGAGGTGTTTGGTTATGTCTAAGTAGTTGCCCTGACTGTGGCCCTTGTGTGCTTTATTGTCTATGTTAACATATAAGCAGCACCTACAGCTATGTAGGTAGAAATATCCACCACCAAACCTACATATGCAGGTGAGTATGTTCCCTTACACCCTCCCACACCTCTTGGTATACCTATCTGCCTACATATCCATTCATAAGTTAGTGTTTGTTAATAGTATCATTACAGGGCGTTCTATGCTATAGTAATTACTGTTGTTACCATTTGTTCTTGCGTTCCTCTTAGTGTCTTCCCATGTCTTAGTCCTATTTTGCTAACTTCCCCCATATAGTGTATTGCCTTTCTCTTCACCAATATTAACACGTATCTTCTATTTGGTAATTTTTCATCCATCTCTGTCCCATCCCTGGTAACCATCAAAAAAAATTTTTTTTCTTTGTGTGTAAGCCTTTTTTTGTTTCTTTATGATAGTGGTCTCATACAATATTTGTCCTTTTTGTGATTGACTTATTTCACCCGGCATAATGTCCTCCAGATTCATCCACGTAGTGAGATGTTTCGAGGATCTGTCATTATTCTTTATCGTTGGTAGTATTCCATTGTGTGTATGTACCACAGTTTGTTAATCCATTTGTCTGTTGATGGGCACTTAGGTTGTTTCCATTTTTTGCTATTGTGAATAATGCTGCAACGAACATCGGTATGCTTATGTCTATTCATGTCATGGCTCTTATTTGTTTAGGGTAGATACCTAGAAGTGGGATTCCTGGGTCATATGGTATTTCTATTTTTATCTTTTAAGTAAGTGTCATATCGTGTTTTTCATAGTGGTTGCACCATTTTACATTGCCTACCAGCAGTGTATGAGTTCCAATCTCCCCACTACCTCTCCATCATCTGTTATTTTCTGTTTTTTTGATTAGTGCCATTATTGCTGGGGTGAGATGGCATCTCATTGTAGTTTTGATTTGTGTCTCTCTAATGGCTAATGGAAATTCTATGGGGCAGTTCTACCCTGTCCTATAGGGTCGCTATGAGTCAGAATTGACTCGACGGCTAATGGCTAATGGGAAATGCTGGTGGTGTAGTGGTTAAGAGCTACAGCTGCTAACCAAAAGGTTGGCAGTTAGAATCCACCAGGCACTCCTTGGAAACTCTACAGGGTAGTTCTACTCTGTCCTATACGAATTGACTTGAAGGCAACCTGTTTGGTTTCTTGGGGGAGGTTAGTGGCTAATGATCGTGAGGATCTCTTCCTATGATTTTAGCCACCTGAACGTCTTCTTTGGTGAAGCATCTTTTCATGTCCTTTGCCCATTTTTTAATTGGACTATTTGTCATTTTGTTGTTGAGGTATTGAAGTTTTCTATAAATTTTAGAGATTAGACCCTTGTCAGCTATGTTGTAGCCAGAATTTTTTTCCCAGTCTGTAGATTCTTTTTTGGTGAAGTCTTTTGATGAGCATAAGTGTTTAATTTTTAGGAGATCCCAGTTATCTACATTATCTTCTGATGTTTGAGAATTTTTAGTTATGTTTAGTATTCTATTTATGCCATATATCAGGGCCTGTAGTTTTGTCCCTATTTTTTCTCCCATGATGTTTATAGTTTTAGGTTTTACATTTAGGTCTTTGATCCATTTTGAGTTAGCTTTTGTGTTTGGTGTGAGATATGGATCTTGTTTCATTTTTCTGCAAATAGATATCCAGTTTTGCCAGCACTATTTGTTAAAGAGACTTTCTCTTCCCCTATTTAATGGACTTCAATCCTTTGTCAAAGACCAGGTGTTCATAGGTGGATAGATTCTCAATTCTGGGTTCTCAATTCTGTTCCAATGGTCTATGTGTCTGTCATTGTACCAGTACCACACTGTTTTCACTATAGCTATATAGGAGGTTCTGAGACAGGGAGTGTGAGGCCTTCTAATTTTTTCTTCAATAATGCTTTGCTTATCTGGGACCTCTTTCCTTCATGGTGGAAGGGTTTCTGACTTAAAGATTTTATCTGCTCCTGTGCAAAATCTTTCCACTGGGAATCCCAAACGATGAGAAAATATTGATTCAAAATATCTGGCTGGAGCTCTTACAACCATATTTAAGGCTGCCTATTTTTTATAGACTATAAGGAAACTCTGGTGGCGTAGTGGTTAAGTGCTACAGTTGCTAATCAAAGGGTCGGCAGTTCGAATCTGCCAGGCGCTCCTTAGAAACTCTACGGGGGCAGTTCTACTCTGTCTATAGGGTCGCTATGAGTCGGAATCGACTCGACGGCACTGGGTTTGTTTTTTTTGGTTTATAGACTACAAGTACCTAGTAATTTCTAGACACATGTTGTCAAAAAGATAGCCTCTAGACACATGTAGCTATTTAAATATAAATTAATTAAAATTAAATTAAATTAAAAAATTCGTTCCTCAGTCACTCTAGCTACTTTTCAAGTGCTCAGTACCCACATGTCACTAGTGGCTATCATTTTAGACAGGGCAGATAAAGAAAATTTCTTTCACTGCTGACAGCTCTGTTGGATAGTGCTGCTCTAGACCATGTTGTTGTTGTTAAGTGCCCTTGAGTTGGTTCCGACTCATAGTGACCCTACGCACAACAGAACGAAACACTGCTGGATCCTGCACCATCCTTATAATTGTTGTTATTCTTGAGCTCATCATTGCAGCCACTGTGTCAACAGACCTGGTTGAGGGTTTTCCTCTTTTTCACTGACCTTCTACTTTACCAAGCACAATGTCCTTCTCCAGGGACTGATCCCTCCTGACAACATGTCCAAAGATGCAGTCTCACCATCCTTGCTTCTAAGGAGCATTCTGATTGTACTTCATCCAAGACAGATTTGTTTGTTCTTTTGGCAGTCATGGTGTATTCAATATTCTTCACCAACACCACAATTCAAAGGTGTCAATTCTTCTTCAGTCTTCCTTATTCATTGTCCAGCTTTCACATGCATATGATGTGATTGAAAATACCATGGCTTGGGTCAGGCACATCTTAGTCTTCAAGGTGACATCCCTGCTTTTACACTTTAAAGAGGTCCTTTGCAGCAAATTTATCCAATGCAATGCGTTGTTTGATTTCTTGACTGCTGCTTCCATGGCTGTTGATTGTAGATACAAGTAAAATGAAATCCTTGACAACTTCAATCTTTTCTCCGTTTATTATGATATTGCTCATTGGTCCAGTTGTGAGGATTTTTGTTCTCTTTATGTTGATGTGCAAGCCATACTGAAGGCTGTGCTCTTTGATCTTCATTAGTAAGTGCTTCAAGTCCTTTTCACTTTCAGGTTGTGTCATCTGCATAAAGCAGGTTGTTAATGAGTCTTCCTCCAATCCTGATGCCTGGTTCTCCTTCATATAGTCCAGCTTCTCAGATTATTTGCTCAGCATACAGATTGAATAGGTATGGTGAAAGGATACAACCCTGATGCACAACTTTCCTGACTTTAAACCAGTCAGTATCCCCTTGTTCTGTCTGAACAACTGCCTCTTGATCTATGTAAAGTTTCCTCATGAGCATAATTAAGCTTTCTGGAATTCCCATTCTTTGCAATGTTATCCATAATTTGTTATGATCCACACAGTCAAATGCATTTGCATAGTCAGTAAACCACAGGTTAACATCCTTCTGGTATTCTCTGCTTTCAGCCAGGATCCATCTGACATCAGCAATGATATCCTTGGTTCCACATCCTCTTGTGAAACCGGCTAAATTTCTGGCAGTTCCCTGTTGATATACTGCTTCAGCTGAACAACAACAACAAAAAAGCTCAATATCATCAGTCAGAACAAGGCCAGGGGCCAACTATGGAACAGACCATCAATTGCTCATATGCAAGTTCAAGCTAAAACTGAAGAAAATCAGAGCAAGTCCACGAGAGCCAAGATATGACCTTGAGTATACCCCACCTGAATTTAGAGACCATCTGAAGAATAGATTTGATGCATTGAACACTAGTGACTGAAGACTAGATGAGTTGTGGAATGACATTAAGGACATCATACATGAAGAAAGCAAGAGGTCATTGAAAACACTGGAAAGAAAGAAAAGACCAAGATGGATGTCAGAGGAGACACTGAAACTTGCTCATGAATGTCAAGCAGCTAAAGCAAAAGGAAGAAATGATGAAGTAAAAGAACTGAACAGAAGATTTCAAAGGGCGGCTGCAGAAGACTAAGTATTATAATGGCATATGCAAAGAGCTGGAGATAGAAAACCAAAAGAGAAGAACACACTCGGCCTTTCTCAAGCTGAAAGAACTGAAGAAAAAAATTCAAGCCTCGGGTAGCAAAGGTGAAGGATTCTATGGGGAAAATACTAAACGATGCAGAAAGCATGAAAAGAAGATGGAAGGAATACACAGAGTCATTATACCAAAAAGAATTAGTTGATGTTCAACCATTTCAAGAGATAGTGTATGATTAGGAACCGATGGTGCTGAAGGAAGAAGTCCAAGCTGCTCTGAAGGCATTGGCAAAGAACAAGGCATCAGGAATTGACACAATATCAATTGAGATGTTTCAACAAATGGATGCAGTGCTGGAGGTACTCACGCATCTATGCCAAGAAATATGGAAGACAGCTTCCTGGCCAATTGACTGGGAAGGGTCCATATTTATGCCTATTCCCAATAAAGGTGATCCAACTGAATGCAGAAATTATGATTCATGCAGCCACAGGATCTGGTGAATCCAAGATTGGCAAGTCAGAGAGCAGGGCTCCTGCTCACAGGCTCTGAAGGTCAATGAGTCCCAAGTTTGGCAGGTAAGCTGCTAGCTCAAGTCCCAGGAATTGGAGGTCAGATGACAAGAGGCAGCTGCAGGATCCAGAACAAGCCAAAAACCTTGGCAAGTTGAGCAGGAAGGAAGTAGGTTGTGGAGGACTGAGAGATAAAGCCTGAGGGAGAGGTGAGCCACCACAGGCCCCACCCCCCACTGGTACCACTCAGCAGATTCTATCATGGGGGTGCTCACATATCAAATTTCAACAGGGAAGTGATCACAACATTATACAACTGCCCAAACACTGAGAATCATGGCCCAGCCAAGTTGACGCACAGTCTTAACCATTACAGCCAGTGATATAAATTTGGAGTCATAAGCACAGATGTTGGTTGAAAGAAGCTCCCCCTAAGAGACCATGTAGAATGAGAAAAGATAATTGCCAAGGAATTGAGGAATATCAATATTTAGGGAATAAGCCAAGAATGAGGAGCCAGAAATAAAAAGAGACTTTGTAGAGAAAGGAAGTGGTCGGCAGAGCAAAATCCCACAGGTGAGTTTAGCAAGAGGAATTTCATTGACGTCATGTTCAGTGTCCCATGTTTAAGTAACAGAGGTCAAAGGCCAGGCAGAGGGTCTTTTGGCCAGATAGTTAGATAGGTCCTTCAACCAGGGTTATTGAAAGTGTCCCTAAATCCAATGTGACATATGACATCAGTTACTCCATTTCTTCTCAAGCATTAGTATACTATGTTCACACTATAAACTCTCAGTTTTTGGTCTTTTGTTAGATGTGTTCCTAAGTATTTTGCATTTGTATGGATTCTCTCTTCTTCAGTTGACTTGATATTTCACAAGGGCTGCATTTACCTGTTTTATTTATTTATTTTTTAGCCCCCTTCACAATTTTCAATAAAAGAATTTCACACAGGAGAAGTTACAAATAAGGAAGATTTAAGCCTCTGTTTTAAAACCATCTAAGGGAATGCCTGCAAAGATTTCCATAGAAGCTTTTTGAGGCTCATTGCCATGGTAGTCAATTTAAGAACATTTATCCCAAGCATCCACATCTTCGTTGATACAGAAATAAGAGTTGTCAAGAGTTTGAAAGATATATTTTCTCAACCATATACCTTGCCAATGTGAAGGTTTGGCCATTTAGCTATTCCAAATTGGAGGTATAAAGAGATGAGAAATCTGATTTTTGTCATCAAGATGATAGCCAAGGACTGTGATAACATACTTATGTAATATTGTTATTAGAAATAACAACCACAGTTTACTGAGAACCTGTTATATTAGCTATCATTTGTTTTTAGTCTTCATCATGTCTGAGGGCCAGCCACTGTGCTAAATTCTATTGTGTGAATAGCATTTAATTTTCAAGTACTACTTTTTTTTTTTTTTTTACTAGCTCCACTATCTGGGAAAAAACAGAGACAGAAAAGTTAAAAACATCCTGACCTTATTCAAAAACCCAGTTGGGGGCAAATCCATTTTCTGAATCCTAACTGCCTGACCCCAAAAGTACCTGTGTGTGTGACCCTCCACACTGTACAAGCTTTTATTTATTCTGCATAACCTGGAAAGCAAGTATCGTAAGCACCACTTTTCAGATGATGAACCAAGGCTCCAATAACTAAAACAAATTGCCCAGATGACAGAGCCCATAAATAGTCGAGCTGGATTTCCAATTTAGGTGATTGATTCAAGGCTCTTTCTTTTCCACTGTGTTTCCTGGTTTCTCATGTTTCATCCTCATGAACTGTCGTAGAACTTACTGGTGATGAGGAAAATTAGAGAACTCCAAGGCTGGCCAGGACCCAGGAGTTGATCTCATCCTTCTCCCTGGTACCTGGCAAGACTACCTGTTTGAGGTCAAAACTGGAGAGGGTTCTTTTATAAATAACACTGATATTATAACAGTAATACACGTTCACTGAAGAAAAGCTGGAAAATATAGAAAGTATCCAAATTAGTTTTTATTTATATTCTTTATAAAAATAAAATACCTATCTCTCCATTTATAGCCCTTCACATGTAAAATGACATTTTCTATATCTTTAAGTATTTTTCCAAAATATGATTTTTAAAACAGCATTGAGTAACATTGGATGACAATACCATAGTTTATTGAAGCAGTTTAGGTTGACTAATGTATAACCAGAGGTCTCTGTGCTTGTCTACTAACCAAAAGGCTGGTGATTTGAACCCACTGCTGGAGAAGGGTCTGGCAATCTGCTTTCATAAAGATTGTTGTTGTTGTTAGTTGCCTTTGGATTGGTTCTGACTTGTGGCGACCCCGTGTGTGCAGAGTAGAACTGTGCCATAGGGTTTTCAAGGCTGTGACCTTTCAGCTAGTTGTCGAGTGCTTGACCATTTGCAACACCCAGGGATACCTCTGTAAAGATTACAGACAAGAAAACCCTATGGAGCAGTTCTACTCTGTAACACATGGGGTCGCCAATGAGTCGGAGGTCGGAGTCAACTCAAGGGCAATGGGTTTGGTGATTTTTTTGGTTTAACGTGTAACCAACTCCCACAAATTGAATTTCTAGTCAGTGGGAATAGAACTTTAAGCTTTTTAATACATGGTTCCAAATTGTCTTTCAGAACATTTATGTCAATTGGTGCTACCATGAGCAGAGTGTCAGTACATCCATTTCTTGCACGCACGCCAATTTAGTGGCATCTCTGTTGCTTTAAGGGACCCTGGTGGCACAGTGGTTAAATCGGTCAGCTGCTAACCCAACGGTTGGTGGTTCAAACCCACTGGCTGCTCTGCAGGAGAAAGATGTGGCAGTCTGCTTCCATAAAGATTTACAGCCTTAGAAACCCTATAGGGTTGCTATGAGTTGGAATCGACTTGACGGCAGTGGGCTTTGGTTGTTGCTTTAAATGAAGTTTTAGATTATACTGTAGTAGGCTGAATAATAACCCCTTTCCTCAAAGTTGTCCATGTCCTGATCTCTGGAACCAATGAATATGTTCCCTTACATGGTAAAAGGGACTTTGCAGATGTGATAAAGTTAAGGATCTTGAAGTGGGGAGATTATCCAGGATTACCTGGGTGGGCCCAATGTTACTAGGAGGGTGCTTATAAGAGGGAGGAAGGAGGGCCAGATTTAGAGAATGAAGACGTGAGGACAGAAACAGAGGTCTAAGAGGAGAGATGCTGATTTTCAAGATGGAGGAAGGGGCCATGAGCCAAGAAATATGGGCAGCCTCTAGAAGCTAGAAAAAGCAAGGAATGGAATCCCATGGAGTCTCCAGAAGGAACCAGCCCTGTGAGTTCATTTTAGATTTCTGTCCTCCAGAACTACAAGACAATAAATTTATGCCATATTAAGCCTTTAATTTTGTCGCAATTTGTTTCAGCAATAGGAAACTGATACAGCTAAAAATCTTTGTGTGTGTGTTTCCTTCATCCTTGGTGCTTTGCTTATTTTTCACATTGGGGATTTTTTTAAATGGGGTTTTAAAATTTCTTTCTATATTAGGGACATGGGTAACCATTGTTTGGTTATATATGTTACCAATATGGTCTCCAAATTGTACTTTACTTTTTTTTTTTTTTACTTTTTATTTATTGTGGTAAATATATACATAACCAATCCTTTGACATTTCAACATTCTTCATGTGTACAATTCAGTGACTGTAGCTGTGTTTATCATGTTGTTCAACCATTGCCATTATGTAGTTTGCTTTATAATTTTGTTTACAGTGTATTGCCAATATTTACTCCAAGTTATTGTCAAGTTATAATTTTGTTTTCAGTTGTTTTTGTGTGTGTGTGTGTCTGTACGTGCACTCTTTTTTTTTTTTTCCTCTTTATGACGTGTATTGGTAACTGTAGTGTCAGAAAGTCCTGGACTTTTGGTTCTTTAAAGTTTCAGCTCTATAGTTTTGGGCAAGTTTTCTTACTAGCTGAGCCTTTATTTTCCTATCCGTAAATTTAATAATATGTTCATTTTATAGTGGTAACTGTAGTGATTAGATGAGATAATGTGTATAAAGAATTATCATGTCTCACATTGAATAAGTATGCAAGAGATATTAGAGATTCTTTTTCTTCTTTTTAACTTTTCCTTTATGGTTTCTTCCTTCATTATTAGGACTGAGGGGACTTTTTGCATTTACCTTGAACCCATTCAAAGTCTCCAAATTTCATATAGTTAAGAACTCATCTTTTTAAGTCTATATCAAAGTATTCCCACACTACAGCAATTTTCTCATGTCTCAGATATTAGAGTAGGACAAAAGTCAGCACATTCTTTATTCTTGCCCGTGGCGGCTTTGATGATTTGTCGTTACAGTTAACTGACAGGTTTGGTTGTTGACAGATGCCTCGCTCCTTTCCTTCTGAAGTGGCAGGTGGAGAAAAAAGAAACAAAAAGAACACCTTTCTCATCATTCTCTCAAATGAGTCTGCAGAAAATCATCTCCAATTTGATCTGAGTAATGGCAGGTGATGAAACTACCACTAAGTTCCAGGCTTATCTAACAGCTGGCTCAAAGGTGATACGTATATAAGAGGGAGCTCCAATCCAAGTTTTTTTTTTTGCAAAATAATACTTTCTAGAAGTCAAACATCTGTTAAAAGAATGCAGAATTCTAGGCAATATGTATCCAGGAGCAATTTGTATAACGTGCCAGTGCTTTCTGTTCTCATGATTTTTCAAATGAGTTTGCATTTGGAAGTGGTGGGGGTGGGTAGAAATAAGCAGAAATGTCTTTTTAAAATACTCCAAGTACCCTGGGTTTTCTTCTTCTCTTTGATTTTGGATCAACATCTATTTGGCAGGATTTGGAAGCAGATTTATTTTTTCTAAGAGGGACAAACTTCAGTCCAAAGTATTTTACTCTCTTTATCAGCAGAATTCTGAGGTCATCTTTACAGAAAATGGCTATTTGGTTCATAAGGCAGCAGACCATTTTGCTCAAAGATCTAAATGTCAGTCTCATCGCTTATCCTGTCTCCTGGTGTCAGTCTTCTCATAAAAAGCAGAGGCTTACAAATGGGTTCTCTTATATCTTTTGTCCCTTTGATTTGAAATGTGGACAATTATTGCATGGACACTTCAACTTTATACCAATCCACCCATTAAGGAGAATCTATTGAATATCTAATATCCCAAAAGATATGGGTAAAGGAGAGAAAGTAAAACATGTTTGTTCTTCATCATCACATGCCAGATATGCTCTCTGTACAACACACGAGGGCAACTATGGGCCATTTTTACGCTCTTGTTATACCTGGAATATTGTCCCTACTCATTTGCTTAGCATGTACCTGGTAATCCACCGTACTGAAATGGTGTATCATTCCATTTGAATGGTTTTCATGAGTGCAGTACCTCAATCTTTCAGCCCTTTCTCCTCTCCTTTGCCCTCTGCTAGGGATACCAAGTTTGCAAAGGATGCTTCTCTCACCCATCCCCCATGTCACCTCCCTCTTCCCCAGACATTCTGCCTTCTCAGCAGGGTCGTCTCTGGTCCCGCACACTTTCAAGCCCTCTTCCTCTTGAAGCCCCTGTGACTAGGATTCTGATTCGTCAGGTGTCGTTTTCCCGTTCAGAATGGATTCCCCCTTTTTTTGGGAGGGGGTCATATTATCTGATTTTTCCACTTGGACCCCACCACACTCTCCACTTTGTCACACAATCCATGACATTGTTTGCCTTGACTTGGCCTCTGGATCATGCATTGCTGATTTCAATGGGTATTTACTCATTTATATGAAAATTAGAACTATTAGTATTTCTGTTTCCTAGTTATGTTAGAGGCATAGGCTATGGGAAATTTTACTTACCTGTTAATCTTCATGGTGTTTGGTGTGTGTGAGTGGAGACATTTTAATTTAGGTGTCCACTGTTATCTTGGAGTACAATTTTTTTAAATTTTATTTTGTTGTGCTTTAGGTGAAAGTTTACAGCTCCAGGTAGTTTCTCATACAAAAATTTATGTGCCTGTTGTTATATGACCCTAGCTGAAATCCCCATAATGTGACAGCACACTCCTTTCTACCCAGGGTTTCCTGTGTCCATTTAGCCAGCTTCTATCCCTTTCTGCCTTCTTATCCTGCCTCCGGGCAGGAGCTGCCCATTTAGCTACATGTATCTACTTGAACTAAGAAGCTCACTCTTCGTGAGTATTGTTTTATGTTTTGTAGTCCAGTCTAATCTTTGTCTGAAGAGTTGACTTCAGGAATGGTTTTAGTTCTGGGTTAACAGAGAGTCCAGGGGGCCGTGTCTTCTGGGGTCCGTCTAGTTTCAGTCAGACCATCAAGTCTGGTCTTTTTACATGAATATGAGTTCTGCACCACACTTTTCTCCAGTTCCATCAGGGACTCTCTATTGTGTTCCCTGTCTGGGCGGTCATTGATGGTAGCTGGGTACCATCTAGTTCTTCTGGTCTCAGGCTGATGGAGTCTCTGGTTTATGTGGACTTTTTGTCCTTGGGCTAATATTTTCCTTGTGACTTTGGTTTTCTTCATTCTCGTTTGCTCCAGTTGGGTTGGGACCAATTTATGCATCTTAGATGGCCACTTGCAAGCTTTTAAGACCGCAGATGCCACTCACCAAACTGGAATGCAGAACATTTTCTTAATAAACTTTGTTATGCCAGTTGACCAAGATGCTCCCCTAAACCATGGTCCCCAGACCCCTGCCCCTGCTACTCTGTTTCTTGAAGTGTTTGTTCGTGTTTAAGAAACTTCTTAGCTTTTGGTTTTGTCAAGCTGTGCTGACTTCGCCTGTATTGTGTGTTGTCCCTCCCTTCACCTAACATAATTCTTGTCTAGTATTAGCGGGTTAGTATCTAGTTAGTGAATACCCCTCTCCCTCCCTCCCCATCCTTGTAACCATCAAAGAATGTTTTCTTCTGTGTTTAAACCTTTTCTTAGTTCTTATAATAGTAGTCTCATACAGTATTTGTCCTTTTGGGAGTGACTAGTTCCACTGAGCATAATGCCTTCCAGATTCATCCATGTTGTGAGATGTTTCGAAGATTCGTCATTGTTCTTTATCGTTGTGTAGTATTCCATGGTGTGACTATACCATAATTTGTTTATCCATTCATCCGTTGATGGGCACCTTGGTTGTTTTCATCTTTTTGCTATTGTAAACAGTGCTGTGGTGAACATGAGTGTACATATATCTATTCATGTGATGGCTCTTATTTCTCTAGGATATATTCCAGGGGCTGGGATTACCGGATCATATGGTACTTCTTTTCCTAGCTTTTTAAAGAAGCCTCAAATCGATTTCCCAAGTGGTTGTATCATTTTATGTTCCCACTAGCAGTGTATAAGTGTTCCAATCTCTCTACAACCTCTCCAACATTTATTATTTTGTGTTTTTTTGGATTAATGCTAGCCTTGTTGGGTTGGAGTACAGTTTTAATGATGAAAATAAGAGAACGCTAAATCATCTTTTTGTTACTATTAAACTAGAAAGCCTCACCATGCCCTTAAAGATCCTTATCTGAACTGTGCTAAAATGTTTCATTTCTACAACCTGATTGGTAGGTCTGAAATGTATTGCCTATATTTTTACTTATAAGTACAAAAATAAGCCAGTCCTTAAGATGTGGGCAGTCTTCTCTCCGCCTCCCCCCTACAAACGTCCTCAGTTGAATCACTTATGGCTCTCTAAAAGTGTCTTGAAAATATTGAGAGTTCTAAGAACCTGTAACCAATAACATCCTTAGACTCAGGCAAGAGGGTTCTTCTGGGCCCTGTACTTTACGAGGTCATTTCTGTCTCTCTCTGCTCCATGCCCCTCACCTCCCACACACAATTTGTGAAAGAATACACAGGCTTCTTTGTCATTTGGGATCTTGCACCTGGTGCTGGCACAAAGTCACCAACAACCCTAAACATCTGCTCTTGTGACCAACATTGTTCACACCCCAGAGAAAAGGTTATCCATATTTTTTGTTGTATGTACTCAAAACAAAAGGAACTGGGTCCAAATGACGTGAAGGTTTGTGGATTGTACCCCTGTTGACATCAGCAATGGGCACTGCTTCAGAGTGTAGGGAAGATTTGGGCAGGAGAAGAGCTTCATTTAGAGGAAAGACAAATTCATTCACTTGTCAAATCCTTCCAGTTAGATAGTGTGAATGCAATACTTTCTTGCATAACAAAGTATCATTTCCCAATAGTGCTAATCATCCGCTTTCTTGCCTCTCTTTGTGTTCCAATTTGTGGTTCCAGAGATACTCACAAATGACTGCAGGATTTGTAAGCTGAGGAATATTTTATAATATTAAACAACCCAGATTACTCTTAAACTTGCATATATGTGAATAGCATACAGAAAGCGTGATACTGAATCTTTATAATGCCAACTAGGTAGACACCAAACACTAAAATTGCAAACAATTTGAATTTTACAAAAAAATTTGATTTTTGTTTCACATTTAATAATTATTTTGAGCCCTTAAAGGAAAAAATACGTTTTTTAAAAGTAATTCATTTCTGATATTTTGAATTTCTTTTTTAATGAAAATGCATTCAAATTTTACACTTTAACTACATTTTATGTTTTAATCCTTTAGTTACTATCCTCAGTAGATCATACATTATGTGAAAATATTTGTTATAACAACATGGTTACTGAATTTTTGAAATAAAGACAATAAAATTTTATAGGGTAACTATGCAATAAGTTATGAATTATGTTTATGTTTATTTGTTACTCTTCCAAATATTGCTAGCTTATCAACGGAACACCCAGACATTCACAGTAAATGAATTAAGTCCTTTTATGTATTTGGGAGAAAGATGTGGCAGTCTGTTTCCATAAAGATTACAGACTTGGAAACCCTATGGGGCAGTTTTACTCTGTTCTATAGGGTTTTTTTTTTTTTTTTTTTTTTTTTTTTTTATAGGGTTGCTATGAGTCAAGACAGCAAGGGATTTGTTTTGATTTAGTTTGGTTGAGGTATCTGGCTAATTTTTGGTTTCGTGACAACCATAACTTTATGTATTTTTAATTTTGTCATTGTGACTGCCTACTTGTCAAGGTCAAGAGATAGAACAAGAAAACCAAGCCTCATTTCTACTCTTCTTCCAGCCCTTATTTTAGGGGCAAGTCTGCCTATAACCTCTCTTGATAACTTATTCTAGACATGTTTTTTCTTGTGATCCAGAAATATCTCAAGCCATTTCTTCTTAAATTTAAGAACATGTGTATACATAGTAAGCATTATCAGCTGTTCTTTATGATATGCCTCACTGATAAACTCCCTTGAAAATGTGAATTTAAGAATCGTATTGTTCTCACTTTTTTTTTTTTTTTTTGCTTAATTTCTCAGGTCTTCTTGCCACATACAGAGGTATTTGCTTGTTTCTGAGAGAAAATCTGGGCTCCATGACACTGTTATCAGAATATCATGGAAATCCTATATGTCTGGAATGAGTGCCTTAGTGGAAGTATATTGAATGGTAGCACAACGTGATTGATGTAATTGATTTCACTGAATTGTACATGTGAAAAATGTTGACTTGGCAAACATTGTGTTATCTATGTTTTTTTACCATGCTGAAAAACATAAAACTAAAAATCAAATCAAATGTCATGGATTGAATTGTGTCCCTCAAAAAATATCTGTCAACTTGGCTAGGTCATGATTCCCTTGTATGATTGTCTCCCATTTTATCTGCTGATGTGAGTTCCCTATATGTTGTAAATCCTATCACTATGATGTAATAAGATGGATTAAACCAAAACCAAAAAACCTGTTGCTGTCAAGTCAATTCTGACTCATAGCGACCCTATAGAACAGAGTAGAACTGCCCCATAGAGTTTCCAAGGAGTGCCTGGTGGATTCAAACTACCAGCCTTTTGGTTAGCAGCTGTAGTACTTAACCACTATACCACCAGAGTTTCCAATAAGATGGATTAATGACAGTTATATTGATGAGGTCTACAAGATTAGGTAGCATCTTAAGCCAATCTCTTTTTAGATATAAAAGAGAGAAGCCAGCAGAGAGACGTGCAGACCTCATACCACCATGAAAGCAGCACTGGGAGCAGAGTGTGTCCTTTGGACCTGAGCTTCCTGTGCTGAGATGCTCCCAGATCAAGGGAAGGTATACACATCACAGACAGCCGACAGAGAGAGAAAGACTTCCCCTGGAGCTGATGCCCTAAATTTGGACTTGTAGCCTACTGGACTGTGAAAGAATAAACTTCTCTTTGTTAAAGCTAACCACTTGTGGTATTACTGTTATAGCAGCACTAGATGACTAAGACATCAAACAAACAAATAAAAAGAAGTGCATTGAAAATACACTTTACAGATTGATTAGTACCCATTTCTCTGTAGTTAATCAAAACTTGAATTTTAATTTGCCTTGTGCATTATTTAGCAACTCTGCTGAGGGCAAGTCAGCTGAGCTGGCTTGGAAGTTTCTAGTTCAGTCCCCTAAGGACTCTTATCATGCTGGCTGGAGGCTTAGCTGCTCATCTATAAAATATAGAGCTACTGATTCCAACCAACTACCTACCTCATAGACATGCTGCAATGTTTTAATGAAAAGCACTTTGAGCTCTTTGGAGGGAGGAGGGGGGTGCTCTCAATAAACAGAGAATTGTTACCAAAATGTTCTTTTCATTAGGTCTTTGGATCCCCTTATGAAAGTCCCAGGCTACCTAATGGATGGGGATTTATAGATAGCCATTTGAAAAAGCACATCTAAGCACACTCAAACATTAAACAAACACAGATGTGCAAATAAGATTATGAAATTGCCTGACAACAGTACAGCCTGTACCTGGAAATTAATGGGAGGGACTGGTTTTTCATAACTGTAATTATTCTTGCCCTCCACCATACATTTGAGACGTAAACTGCCTGAGTGGGCCAGCACTGAAATGGCAACCATTTACAAAACTCTGAACAGTCCTCCAAGGGCAAAGCAAAATTTGGAACAGATTGCCGAATGCAGGGTCTGCACTGGCCCTTTGAGTTTTTAGAGGTTTTAAAATCTCATACAAGATTGCAGTTGATTCCATATAGTGATTCTGAAGGATACACAAATAGTTACTTATAAGACAATTATGTAAATGTTTGTAACTTGCCACAGTGTGGAGGCCATGCAGTTGAAACATTTAAAGTTTTGGGGCATCAGAGAGCTGCCTAGGGTTTTCTTTAGATATGTACAATCTCTAAGTGGTAATTCTGCAAGAGAGACCAGAGGGCCTTGATCAAAGGTCTTGACTCTCGGCTTTTGTTACTTCCTCCCTCATTAAGCCTATGAATGACACAAATGAGAGGAAACTGTAATGATAACAATGAAACATTTTGATATGGATTATCCACACTCGTGGCCTCCTCTACCGAAATGCACTAAGTTTGTTGCTCAACTCTCTGCTTGACTCTCACTTAACACTGGACATCTTCTGTTACCATTTGGCAAAGGTTTTCTGCCCTAAATGTTCCTGCCTTGCACAATGGAAATGGTACCCATAAGGTCTCAATCAAATTGTCATGTGAATTATTTTACATTTCATGAGGGAGATAAAAATAAACTAGATTGGGATTGGAAAAAACCATTTCATATCATCAACCTCAAGCAGTCTTCATCTGTAGTCATTCCAGCGTGGTTTCATCTACTTTCTAACCTATTGTTGCATCCTTTCCTTGATGGTGACTCAGGCCACCCTTCTATTGCCTAATACTTGTTACGACTTGGGAGGTTGTTGTGGTTGGTTTGTTTTTAATATCTTGCCCAATTTTTCCATTTTTAGTTCCAGACTATTGCTTTTAACCACTTTCAACTATTCAGTTCTTTGCAGAAAGAGACAGTACTGTATACAATCTAGCTTAAGCACTTTTTCAATCGAATTCCAGGCTGACTGCATCATACCAATGAACTCTACAAAAATTGCAAGTAGGAGATTAGGGCCCTTCATAACCACATCTTAATAATTTTTTTTTTTTTTTACAATTTCTTTTTATCTCCAGTTCTAGGGAGCTCACAATTGTTACCGTATTGGTTTCTCATAATAATCTCATGATGTAGTGACACTAAGCTCCCATGACACAGATGAGGAAACTGAGGCCAAGACAGTTTAAAACAACTGGTCCAGGTGATTCAACTAGTAATTGATGGTACTAGTAACATGAATCCAGGTCTAACTGACTCCAAAACCCATTTTTGTGTATTATACAGCTACCTCCCTATTAGTCTGCATTCATGCGGTCTTACACATAGTTTTCTTTATCCAGCTGTCAGAAAAAATGGAGACTGGAAAAACCCTGAGAGCATGGCTCCTGGACATCCTTTTAACTCAGTACTGAAGTTACTCCTGAAATTCGCCCTTCAGCTAATGATTAGACAGGCATCTAAAACTAACAATATACTCATAGCTCAACCATGTATATGAGAGTAAATGGGCATACCAGTCCCGGGGGCAAGGACGAGAATGCAGGAGAGGATAGGAAAGCTGGGCAAATGGAAATGGGGAACCCAAAGTTGAGAAGGGGAGAGTGCTGACACATCACAGGGTTCACAACCAGTGTCTCAAAACAATATGTGTATTAGTTGTTTAATGAGAAACAAATTTGTTCTGTAAACCTTCACCTAAAACACAATTAAAAAAAAAAGTCATATTGCCAATATAACAACTTTATCAGGTTTTTCTCAGTTTTTTCTATTGTCAGGTTCCATTTTGCTTAAGAGAAGCGAACACCTGGGCCATACATACACCACATCTGCCTCTGTACTGCTCTGGGGGAGGAGAGGCGTGCACACATTGGGAAAGTGCCATAACCTTGCCTTGTAGCATCTTTCCGTAAATGTAGAGCAAATAAAATATCACTCAGAAGCCTTCAGAAGTTCATGAAAATAAGTGCAAAACCAAATTCACCCCCACCCCCCTCTCCCCGCATGTTTCAGAGTAGAGCTGTGTACCATAGAATTTTCAATGGCTATAATCTTATGTTGGGTTATAATCTTATGGAAGGAGCCCTGGTGGCAAAATGGTTAAGTGCTTGGCTGCTAACCAAAAGGTCAGCGGTTCAAACCCACCAGCCACTTCATGGGAGAAAGATGTGGCAATTTGCTTCTATGAAGATTTATAGCCTTGGAAACTCTATGGGGCAGTTCTACTCAGAATAGACTAATTGCAACGAGTTTGGTTTTTTGGTTTATAATTTTATGGAAGTAGATTGCCAGGCCTCTCTTTGGCACCACTGAGTGGATTTGAACCTCCAACATTTGGTTAATTATCTAGCACAAACCATTTGCCTCAAGCAGGATCTTGCCCCACCCAGGGACCTGCAAACATGCTTTATTCTGAGTTTCAAGAAAAAGGTTTGGATTTTTAAGTTCAAATAATGAATGCTTCTCAGTGTACTCAGAGCGACTTTCCTGTGGAGCTCTGTAACTATTTAAAGGATTTTTAGGATATTACATAATTATCACTTATTCCTAGCTTGATCATTCTTCATCAAACATGCACTATAAACATTTGACTTGGTTGGGAGAAGTTGCTCATTTGGCTGGAACCACTCTGTTCGTTGCAAGAGTGGACTGGGAGGAGCTGTATAAAGTGTTTTATCTTGTTCAAACTGGACTGCAGTTCTTACTTTGATAAACTGCACCTTACACAGGTCATAATAGAAAAAACATAGCCAAAGACGATAATTTTTTCCAAGTAAATTTCCACTGCTAGTGTCAGCCATGTGGAGTGACTGAGTGTAAGGTAGTGGCTTGTTTCTTTCTTAAGATTGTGTGTTTCCTGCAGATTGTTTACTGTAATAAAATGAGGGTATCATTTTGAATATTTGAGTTATACATATGAGCCTTGTTTTCATCCAGGGAGCTTCATGTGTTATATACTCATTGATCTTGGAGTAAGCGGGTGCCATACCTAAGTCCAAAAGAAGATAAAACCGAGAGCATGGCCAAGATCTCCAAAATGATGCTCTTATCAAAACAAATAACCAACTTCATATGGAAAGGGAAGAGGCCGCAGATAAGTAAAGTATTACTGAAGAAGAAGAACGAAGTAGGAGGCCATACACTACCTGATTTTAGAACCTATTATACTGCCATGGCAGTCAAAACAGCCTGGTACTGGTCCAACAACAGATACATAGACCAATGGATCAGATTTGAGAATCCAGACATAAACCCATCCACATATGAGCAATTAATACTTAACAAAGGCCGAAAGTCAGTTAAATGGGGAAAAGACAGTCTTTTTAACAAATGGTGCTGGCATACAAGAGCCATACCTCACACCATGCACAAAACTAACTCAAAATGGATCAAAGACCTAAATATAAAATCTAAAACAACAAAGATCATGGAAGAAAAAATAAGGACAATGCTAGGAGTGCTAATATGTGGCATAAACAGAAGATAAAACATTACTAACAATGTATAAACACCAGAAGAGAAACTAGGCAACTGGGGGCTCTTAAAAATCAAACACTTTTGCTCATCAAAAGACTTCACCAAAAGAGTAAAAAGACAACCTACAGACTGGGAAAAAAATTTGGCTATGACAAATCCAATCAGTGTCTAATCTCTAAAGTCTATAAGACACTGCAAAACCTCAACAACAAAAAGACAAATAACCCAATTAAAAACTGGGCAAAGGATATGAATAGGCACTTCACCAAAGAAGACATTCAGGTGGCAAACAGATACATGAGGAAATGCTCATGATCTTTAAAAAAAAAAAAAAAAAAAAGCCATTAGAGAAGTGCAAATCAAAACTACAATGAGATACTATCTCACCCCAACAAGGCTAGCATTAATCCAAAAAATACAAAATAATAAATGTTGGAGAGGTTGTGGAGAGACTGAAACATTTATACACTGCTGGTGAGAATTTAAAATGGTACAACCACTTTGGAAATCTATTTAAGGCTTCCTTAAAAAGCTAGAAATAGAAGTACCGTACTATCCAGCAATCCCACTCCTTGGAATATATCCTAGAGAAATAAGAGCCATCACACGAATAGATATATGCACACCCATGTTCATTGCAGCACTGTTTACAACAGCAAAGAGACGGACACAGCCTAGGTGCCCATCAGCGGATAAATAGATAAACAAATTATGGTATATTCACACAATGGAATACTATACAACCATAAAGAACAATGGTGAATCCTCAAAACATAACATGGATGAATCTGGAAGGCATGCTGAGTGAAATTAGTCAGTCACAAAAGGACAAATGCTGTATGAGACCACTATTATAAGAACTCAAGAAATGGTTTAAACACAGAAGAAAAAATTCTTTTATGGTTATGAGAGTGGGGAGGGAGGGAGAGGGATATTCACTAAGTGATAGTAGACAAGAATTATCTTAGGTGAAGGGAAGGACAACACATAATACAGGGGAAGTCAGCACAACTGAATTAAACCAAAAACCAAGAAGTTTCCTGAATACAACCAAGCATTTCGAGGGACAGAGTAGCAGGGGTAGCAGGATGGGGACCATGGTTTTGGGGGACTTCTAGGTCAATTGGCATAACAAAGTTTATTAAGAAAATATTCTGGATTCCCCTTTGGTGAGTGGCATTTGGTGTCTTAAAAGCTAGCAAGTGGATGTCTAAGATGCATCAATTGGTCCCAACCCACCTGGAGCAAAAGACAATGAAGAAAACCAAAGACACAAGGCAAATATTAGCCCAAGAGACAGAAAGGGCCACATAAACCAGAGACTCCATCAGCCTGAGACCAGAAGAATTAGATGGTGTCCGGCTACCACCAGTGACCACCCTGACAGGGAACCCAACAAACAGTCCCTGACAGAGCAGGAGAAAAGTGGGGTGCAGAACTCAAGGACCAGACTTAATGGTCTGACTGAGACTGGAGGGACTCTGGAAGACAGAGCCCCTAGACTCTCTGTTAGCCCAGAACTAAAACCATTCCTGAAGTCAACTCTTCAGACAAAGATTAAACTGGACTATAAGACATAAAATGATACTCATGAAGAGAGTGCTTCTTAGCTCAAGTAGATACATGAGACTAAATGGGCAGTTTCCATCCCAAGGTGACATGAGAAGGCATTTGGGCATTTCTAAATCCCAAACTGTTTGCGTATACTTTCTGCAGTGCTCGCTGAAGAAGGCAAATATATCTGAGAAAGCAAATGTTATGAAAGAAGAAAAACAGGAATCTGAAGATGATGATAGGACCATCATTTTTTAAAAACTGTGCTTTAAGTGAAAGTTCACAGTTCAATTAGTTTCTCATACAAAAATTTATACACACATTGTTAGGTGACCTTATTTGCTCTCACCTATAATGTGACAGCGCACTCCTTGCTCCAGAACTGCATCACGGGTTTCCAGGGCTGTAATCTTTATGAAGCAGACTGCCACATCTTTTCTCCTGTGGAATGACTGGTGGGTTTAAACCGCCTACCAATCAGTTAGCAGTCGAGCACTTCAACACTGCATCACCAGGGCTCCTATATAATTAAATAGACTTTTTTCTATTAAAAGCAAAGGTTAGAAATACTCCAAACTTTACAATTCCCAATTTAAAAAATTTTATTATCAATGTTCTTGAAGGAGCCTGGTGGTGCAGTGGTTAAAATGATCGGCTGATAACCGAAAGGTTAGCAATTTGAACCCACCAGCCACTTCGTGGGAGAAAGATGTGGCAGTCTGCCTCCATAAAGATTACAGCCTTGGAAACCCTGTGGGGCAATTTTACTTTGCCCTATATGGTCTATATGGTCGCTATAGGGTTGTATGAGTCTGAATCAACTCAATGGCAATGAGTTTGGGTTCTTCAAGTTATTTATGTATATTGTATATATGAAGTAGAAATACTGTATAATGGTGAGCTACTGTTGTGCATGTCTTCTCAACTCCACATTCAGTCACATCACATTGGTAGCTAGACCTTGGCCATAGTGGTGTGTCTACACCATGGAAATTGGGAAACATGTTAAATCAGCCTGTTGTTAAATGTTTACCAGCACACCACTGGGCAGGACCTTAGGTGGGGCAGAAAACTAGATTGGGTACTAGAGACATTAAGACCAGAGACGGTCTTCAGAGATTCAGAGGGTTCTTGAAATTAGAGGACCCTTGGAGAATATCTGATCCAACATCTTGATTTTACAAATGAGAAAACTGGGATCCAAATACGGTGGTAATTTTCCCAAAATCACACAGCAAAAAAGTGGCAGCGAGGGCTTGGAAGACCACCCCAGGATTCTTTCAACTATACCACACATCAATTTTTCTTCTCTCTCATCCATTTCTTATGAAATGCCTAAAAGCAATAACCAGCTTCATTATGTACTTTGCCCATGAAAGGTACTAGGTAGATGCCTCATAGCTAACCCAGAGGAATGCCATCACAGCTGGTATAAAAAAGAGCACCTTTATTCAAGCAAATGGCTGCCATGCTGACTGAGTAGCATCTCTGCTGTTTAAAGCATGTTACCCCTATTCTCAAGTGGATGACAGTTATATTTTCAGTCTTAGTTAGACAGAGTGGCATCAAAAAGTGGGCAAGGTAGCATAGAGTAATAGGTGTTTCTGAATTATATCTCAGGTCTCCAAAGGAACATTGGGGCATCTCTTGGGATATTGTGTGTGTTTGTGGGGTGGGGTATATGGTGGAGGGGCTGAGTGAGTACTACTCCTCCCTCCCATTCATTTCTCCTTCAAAAGATCAACTCCACTGCTTCATATTGGGTTCTGCATAGCACTTAACTAAAAAAGAGAAGATTTTCTGTTAAAATAATAAAGTAAAAGAATTAGATTGGTGGGACCAGTATTACGATTGAAATTAGGCAGTCCTAGTTTTTTTTTTTTTTTTTTAGTGTTGCTATGAGTCGGAATCGACTTGATGGCACTGGGTCTGGGAGGGTCAAATTAGTGCAACCTTGGACAAGCTGGTTAACATCTCACATTGAAAATGTATATAGTAATACTTAGGAAGACTCTTATGAGGATTAAATGAAATTAATAGGTAAAGCTCTTAGCACTATGTCTGGCACATGGGAATATTCTTTTTAGAATGATAACTGTAGGTCTTCCACAAATACTATGAACACCTGAAGGGTGTTAGCCTCGTCTCAAACAGTAGCTTTATAAGCCGGCTCCATCAACTTGATTGTCATTTTCAGTTTTAAAAGATAACGTCTAGTAGTGTGTTAACTTCTAGGCTGAACTAATGGAAAGTTTCAATCGAAAACAGAGAAAGTAATAGCAATAATGATCATTTATCTTTTGGCTTTCGATGTCTCTTCACATCCTTCTCATTCACTCTTTAAAGCAGCCCAACTGGGCAAAAGGGCAAACGCTAATCTCTCCATTTTTCCAGATTAAGAAATGGAGGCACAAGGAATAAAATGACCGGTTATTCAAGGTTATCGTCAATTTCAATCTCATGTTTCTTCCATTTGGGTTTCTTAGTTCCAGAGCTGGGCCTACTGATTCTCCCTTGGAGGCAACCCAGCCTCATTCTGTTTGCCTGACTAATCTTGACTCGAGAGGTTTTTAAAGCAGATGCCAGCTCCAATCTCACCCACCCCACATAGCCTCTGGGGCTTAGCTTATCACCTTTTCTGCTTTGGGTGACCAGGAATTTCCCCCAAGTTATAATTCTTCTTGATGAAGTCCCTCCATTCTATTAATAGCTTCCATGCCTGCTATCTTATCAGGATTTCCTACCTGGTGGAATATTCCCCCATTTCATGTTGCAACTCTGGGACTGGAAATTATGATGATTTTGGATTCAGTAATTTTCCCACTAAATTGCTTTCATCCTGTTCTCCTGCTCCTCTATCTATCACCTCCTTTCCCTCCCCCATATGCATCTGTCCAGCTTCAGGACTCCTTTTCTCTCCTCTTCTGGGCCACTACACAGCCATACTTCACTGTGATGTGCCAAAAGTATTGATCATGCATTGACCAGGACGCAATCAGAGTTGTCATTATCCTTGACTCAAGAAAAGGTAGTTGGTAACAAAATCAACAGCAGAAGGGCAAGCATAATTTATTCATATATTAACTCAAGAATTATGATAAACCCATACACAACAGGGCAGTATGTTATGCCCTCAGCAAAAAAAAAAAAAGATTAATAATGTCCAAAAATATAATAATTGAGAACAAAGGCATTCCTTTGAGACTGACTCTAGGTGAAATTCAGAGTAGTTATTTATAGACCTGGAGACTAAATACTGAAAGGGAAGGGAACGAAGCATTTTAGGAAAATGCTGTTTTAAATAGGGAAAGAGAAAGGCCATACAGAAGGTGAGCTGAGGCAGCAGTATGCAAGGAAGGTCATAGTAGATACAATATGAGCCAAGAATGAGGCAGAGCTGTGCAGAACTTTGAAGGGTGGAAACTTGGACTTTATAAGAGGAGGGGAGATTGGTGGAGAGATGTGGTTAGAACTGAAGTTTGGCATCAGCATTGGCAAAGAATCTACTCATGGCATGTTGAGAAAGACGGATGAAAGAATGAGTGAGAAGAAAGGGAGGGAAATTGAGTCATAGTCTCCCATTCCAAATATTCACTCCTGAGGGGAACTGAGCAAACAGCAAAGCATAAAAAGAACACATGACTGGATATACTCAACAATAGTGAAACCCCTTTCTTTCAGTTCCTGTTTGAAAATATAAACAGCATGCAAATTCAAATAAAAAAAATTCTTCCTGTGTCATATTGAGAAACTCTGTTTTCATTGTTGGCGTGACTCACTTTGGGACTATTCTTACAAGAATGCAATTTGTAGGGATGGGCAGACCTGTTGGGGGAAAACCAAGAGCCTTTCCGGAATGTTTACCCACTGCTGGGACCATAGATGTTTTTTCTTCCCTGCAAAGGTCTCTGTTTCTTTTAAAAGGCTATTAGTCTAGATTTAAAGGTGGGGGGATGGGGGGGAAGAAATCACAAGGGCAAGATATGCAGAATCTCTCGTCTTGGAATAGCCCTTAAAGAAGCAATAGATGATGCTCAATGATTTAAAAACCATTTTGATTAACTCAAGTCTTACTCAGGAAGATGTAGAGAGACAGGCAAATTTTGGAAGGGAAGGGGGTGATGGGTGGTCTCATCTGGGAAATGCTGGTGCATGAATAAAGAAAATTGGGCAGCTTATAGTTTGTTTTAGCTAGATGGTGGAAAGAAAGGGGATGAGAAAAGCAAAAAGTAGCTATATCACAAATCAAATTATAGAATCAAAGCCCGGTGCTTAGAATTAAATAGTTTTTCTGGTACGAAGTACCTGCTTCACTAGCTTAAATATGCAAGTTTGAGATATTGCTTCAAAATACGAGATCTCTCTCCCAAACCTAAAATTGACGTTGAAAATTTTGAATTAGACAGATGAGAAAAACATGAAGTAAATCCCCTGTAAGTTTTCAGATACCAGTAGAGCATATTGGTGGCCCTCCTTCCTTTCCATTATTTTCTTTTTCTTCTTTTTTTTTGTAAGGTAGTCTTGGCTTTAGAATGTTTAATTCTGATATACTTCACAAATAGTTGTGTTAAAAAAATAAAAAAGGAAGGAAAACATTCAACAAGTCATTTGGCATTCCTAACTTGTCTATCTTCTTTCCTTTGTGGAAGAACCTGAGGTAGTAAGAGTTATTTGAAAAGAAAACAATAATAATAATGCAGGGGTAGAAGATGGTGTGTGTGTGAGAGAGAGAGAGAGATTGAGACTGAGAGAGAGTATATGATGAAAATCCTGGGGAGTTCCAGCAGTTCTAGGAAATACATAAACACATTGCAGCTGTGTTTGAGGCCCCTAAGCCAAAAGGTTGAACATAAGGCAGCTGATATTTCAGAGGTTACAAAAGCAATATCACTGTATCTGTTTTATTTTGACCTTCACTTTAGATTTTATTAAAAAAAAACTCAAAAAATAAAAAAGGGAAAACATACTTTGAAGAGATAGTACAGTCTTTCCTAATTCTTTTTGGAAGAATGTACTATTCATACATTCCTAGCACTTCATAATATTTTCTATTCTTAAAAAGTAAAATTAAATTTGTGTTCATCAATGCTTCATATGAGGATGGCCATGACATGTTTTACCAAGTTTACACAGTGTATTTGATATAATCTAAGTTCACATACAGTTATGTGATATACACATGATTAGCTTTGGAGACTCCCTGGGAATGGGTCAAAGAGACACTGAGTCATCCTCTTGAGAGATAAATCCAAGAGAGACAAGAGACTCTAATGACCGTTGAGAATAAACAGGAAATTTATACTGAGGACCATGGACAGAGAACATGGTGGATCCACACAGGAGCCCAAGTCAAAAGGCTCAGGAACAGAAAGGCCTAAATGTAGGAATTTCTGTGATGGGTGCTTCTTGCATGGGCAACTATTTGATCCAGGGTAATAACAAAACCAAACCAAAAGCCAAACCCATTGCTGTTGAGTTCACTGCGACTCATAGAAAGAGGCACTTATTTAACAATAGTTAAGGATTCTTCTAAGCCTAATGGGGACAGTCCAAACCAAAACCAAACCCGGTGCCATCGAGTCGATTCCGACTCATAGCGACCCTATAGGACAGAGTAGAACTGCCCTATAGAATTTCCAAGGAGCGCCTGGTGGATTCGAACTGCTGACCCTTTGGTTAGCAGCCGTGGTACTTAACCACTACGCCACCAGGGTTTCCTTGGGGACAGTCAGCTATATCCAAATACACCACAGGGAAATTCATTGTGGTGTTCAGCTGGATTAGAAGATTGTCATTTGCATTACGATTTTCATCTTCCACCTAAAAGTAAGTTATATTCCTGCAAGAAAACACACCTAATTTTATTATCATTGGATTTGGTTGTGGTCATAAAGTTGACTTTTCCAACTGAATTGTAAGCTCCTTGGGCACTGGCAAGGTTACAGAACATGAATTCTTTTATATTCCTTTTATATAGCTGCAAGAATAGGAACAGGCACAGGCACATAGCAGTTGCTCAATAAATCTTTCGGTTAGTTGATTTAAACGGGAAAGATGGGCAGTTGGAATCAAAGATTCAGTTAATTCATCATTCTAGAAGGTTAGAAAGTGAATCGGATCTTTTTTTTTTTTTATCCCCCAACAGAATTTGTTTTGCAATCCAAATTTTTTGGACTTTGTTTTGAAAAAGGTTGAAATGAAAGGCATGGCAGTGAATCAGCCAGTTAAGAAGGTTAACAATTAGTCATAACTTTAATAGATCAGACAATTACGCCATCACTACCTTTTAAAAATAACCACATTTTTAATTAGATTTTAATCATAAAGGTCAGAGGTAGTGTAAGTTTTGAAAATCAGAAACACAGCCTGTGTTGGCAAAACCGTTTCATCTCCTACGTGTTAAGTGGGCCAAATTAACTAAAACAGATGGTGACAGGCTTGTGTGCCTTAAATGATCGATTGCTGATTGCAGGATTTCGATTGTATTTGACGCTTCAAGGCTAGGTCTCAGGACTCAGGTTTAAAAGTATTTCTTTGATGTGTTTGTCCCTTACCATGTTCCATGAAATATCAGTTACTTCCTTGCTCTCCTGCTTTAACAGAGCACAATATGCCAATTTAAAACCTCTTGGTACCTCAGCTTGGACTTTGCTTCTGTGGAATATATGCATATCCTGCTTCCTACAGCAGATTTTAGATTATAGTGAGCTATCCATTTCGAGGAAACCCTGGTGGCATAGTGGTTAAGTGCTACAGTTGCTAACCAAAGGGTCGGCAGTTCGAATCTGCCAGGCACTCCTTGGAAACTCTATGGGGCAGTTCTACTCTGTCCTAAAGGGTTGCTATGAGTCAGAATCAACTCGACAGTGCTGGGTTTGGTTTTTTTTGGTTATCCATTTTGAAAGTACCAACCCTGATCCCTCTCCCCACAAAATATATATATATAAGGTCGGTAGTTCGAATCCCCCAGGTGCTCCTTGGAAACTCTATGGGGCAGTTCTACTCTATCCTATAGGGTCACTATGAGTCGGAATTGACTTGACGGCACAGGGTTTATATATATATATATATATATAGACTTCAGATGATAGTTGCTATTCTGGCCCTCTATGACTTCATAACAAATTGCTCCAAAACTTAGTGGCATAAAACAATAATTATTTTATCACACTCATGATTCTGTGGTTCAGGAACCAGGACACGGCAAAGTGAGGATTGCAGGTCTAAGCTCCAAGATGGTTAGGGCCTCAGGTGGGGTGGCTCCAAAGGGTGGAGATGGCTGGGATGGCTAGACTGGCATCTTGGTTTGGGTTCGTTGTTGGCTGGCTTCCTTAGTTTTTCTTTATGATACATCTGCAGGACTGGAAAGTCCAAGATGCTTTCTTCATTCATATGTCTGACACTTGGGCCGGGATGGCTGGAAGAGGTAGTGTTGGCCAGGCCCATCTGTCTGTCTGTCTCTCCCTCTAAGTGACTTCCCCACATGAATATCTTGATGTTCCTCACAGCATGGTGATTTCAGGATAGTCAGACTTCTTACTCAGTGGCTGGCTTTCCCCCAAAGGGAGATTTCCAATGGAAAGAGTACCAAAAGGCCCAGGTGGCAACAGTAAGACTTCTTATGACCTAGCCTCAGAAGTTTAAGAGTGTCAATTCAACCTTATTCTGTTGGTCAAGACATGTCAAAATTTTCCTTCAGCTTGGTTACCTCAGTTGAGAACCCTTAAGTGTAATGCAATATGCTTGATTTTTCAGGATTCTAATCCCTAAAATTCTTAAATTTTGTCTTTGTTTTCAGTGTTGTCCTTCAGCAATTAATACTGTTTAGAGTGTTTCAAAGATTAGTAATTAGGAATATATTGCTTTCTCTTCTAAGTACCCAGCTACGTTGTACTTGGGGAGCCTTAATTATTTTCAAGCGCTGTAGCATTCAGCTAAGGTAGGAAGTTGATCCAATTACCTGATTCATTTTGACTTCAAACTCATAGAATAGACACCTGTTCTACGATCAGATCTTATAATTCCACATAACCCCAGTTTGCTAATCAGAACATATGTCTTTTATGATGATTTCCTTTGGACATTTGAATTAAATTATCACACTGAGTTGGCTTCAGGAAAACCTGTGAGTCAGGCAAAATTGGCCTTTGATGCTTTTTATCTCACTTTACGGACTTTTCATATTCTAAGACATGCTACTTTTTGGCTTCCCAGAGTCCCTAAAAGCAGCTTCCCATCATCACAGTCCAGGCCTCTGCAGGAGGTGCCTTGTACTTATGAGGTCAATGGTTGAATACTTTCAATTCAATGGTTTCTTTGAAGATTCTGAGAATAGGTTTTCTTTCCCTTGCAAGTGATAGAAAACTCAACTCATATGAACTTAAACGAAAAAGGATAATTTGCTCAGGGCTATGACTGGCTTATTGCTTGCCTTGAATCAGTCTCAAAGGATGACAACAGGGTCCATCATTGGCTCTGCTTTCCTTAGGATGCATCAATTCTCATGCTCTCATGGTGGACAGTTACTCAATATGACACTCAATTTATCAGAAGGGAAAGCCTTCTTCCACAGCAGATCAAATTAAATTCTCAAGATTAAGTTTTCATGGCTTTGGTTGGCCTAACCTGGGACAGAATTTGTGGCCTAGGAGATAGAAGGCACTTATTTCCTTGGACTGATTGTATGTTCTACTCTTGGAGCTGAGGGCTGGTACTAGCTACACCAGAAGCATGTAGGCTGAAAGTGGGGGATCAGATTCCCCTCAAAGCAAAGACAGGTGCTTCTGCCACAGAATTGAGGGAAGATGCTGGCCAGCAGCATCACCAAGTGTCACAAAATAACCATACTCATGCCTCCTCTTCTGTTTCACCTTTTTCTTAAAAACACCAATCCTGCTTCTTCTCCATTCTCTCAGCACTTTGGTCTTGGTAAGCTGACAGGAAGACAAAGCTATATGGTGGTAAGTATGGCCTTTCCCCCAAATCTTCATCTCTCACTTTTTCACATGGGCCCAAAAGAACACATTTTGTGCCTCAAAACTCAAAAGATATTTTTTTTCCAAATACAGATCTTTTTTTCTTCTGTGCCATCTGCATTTCTCTTAGTATAATCAAAAGACAAAAGCTCTCACACATATTCATTAATAAAAACAGATTCCTGAGATTATTCACATTATTAAACACTAATTTCTGTTTCTATTCCTTAGCCTGAAAAGTAGGATTAGGGGAAGGAAAGATGGGGAGGAAGACAATAGCAAAAAGTGTGGAAAATCATAGCTTCTGTGAGCTATGGGTTGCTTACCCATGTTTCATGGGGATCGTGCATAGTTAATTACAGGCCCATTACTTTTCTGAATGACAAGTAATAATAATTTTGGCGGGAAGGGTGGGACTATGGTAAATATATTTTTGGAGAAAGGGAAAGACATTTTGTGCTGCCTTAATTAGCTTCTTTAAGGTAATTTGAAGGAGCCCTGGTGGCGCAGTGATTTAACATTCGGCTGTTAACCAAAAGGTTGGCGATTCAAACCCACCAGCTGTTTCTTGGGAGAAAAATGTGGCAGCCTGCTTCTGTAAAAATTACAGCCTTGGGAATTTCAAGTTGCTCTAAGTTGGAATCGACTCGATGGCAACGGATGGGATAAGGTAATCTGAGGTCATACAGGCTCTCATATTCGAAATTAGTACTTTTAATTAGAAAGCATACAAGTAAATTAAGGTGTGCATAAAAATTTTCATCTTTTTTTAAATAGGATTTTCATTTTTCCTGATACCTAACACAAAAAATCCTTATGTACTCAGGAGTATAATGTCATCACATTGTTGTTGTTGTTGTTAGGTGAAGAAGATTCCAACTCACTGCAACCTTGTGTGCAGAGTAGAACTGCTCCATAGGGTTTTCAAGGCTGTGACCTTCTGGAAGCAGATCACTACGTTTGTCTCATGGGATACCTCTGGGTGGGTTTGAACCAACCTTTTGGCTAGTAGTCAACTGCTTAAGCATTTGCTCCACCGAGGGACTCCTAATATCATAATTGCTGATTATTCTGGGGGAGTGTGGTGCAGTGAATTACTTAATATGACACTTCTAGTTAAGCATGATCTTGGAACTCCCACAAAACGATTGGGTGGGACTATTCAAATAGGGTGCTTGTGGCCCATCAAGGGAATTGGATAATCAGCTAATAATGCAAATAAGGTGCATAGTAATTTTGTGAGGGTGGGACTATACAAATAAGATGACTGAAACTCTAAGAAAGGGATTGGTCAGCTTTGCCATCCTACTAGGCTTAAAGGGAGCCAATGCCAGAAGGATAGAGGAGATGTAACTACCATCGAGAATAAGAGCTGAGAGCAAAGCACATCTTTTGGACCTGGTGTCCCTGTACCAAGAACCTCCTAGACCCAGGAGACAGAGAGAGATTTTATAGAATAGATATATATCTAACTACTTTCTATTTCAACTGCTAGTACTATTATATCCCAATAGCTAATGGAAGCTTGTTTAGGGTCCTGTTGATATTATCTCCATTTGATGAAGAAATTGAAGTGCCAAGGTTCCATGTCTAGTGGTCTTTTTACTGGAGGACGAAGCCCCCGCTGGAGCTCATAATCATTTAAAGGAGCTCATGCATTTCCAGTCTCCCTGAGCTCACTATGAGATTCCTGTTGTCACTTGTAGCCTGAGAAGCTAGCCCTTCCTCGGTGCAAATCCCACTCAAGTTGTAAAACATATTGAGAGCCGGTGCAATGGTTAAGAGTTCAGTCTGCTAACAAAAAGGTCGGCGGTTGGAATCTACCGGCTGCTCTGTGGAAACTCTATGAGGTAGTTCTACTCTGTCCTATAGGGTCGCTATGAGTCTGAATTGACTCAATGGCAACAGGTTTGATTTTTTTTTAAACATAAGAAACAGCATATATCACAATACCCAGTGGACTACAGAAAAATAAACTAATAGAGGAAATTTCTCCTAAGATGCAACTACTCCTGAAAGTTAGAAGGTATAAATATGACTATAGTATCCTTACATAAAGGACTCTTAGGCCATGATATTCCCATCCTGGTGCCCCAGCAACATTTTTTGGCCACCATGTTTGTGGTTATAATGACCTGCAGAAAACTGTCTTTCATTATTCCTTTTGTTGTGTTGTTGTTGTTGTTAGGTGCCGTCTAGTTGGTTCTGACTCATGGCGACCCTATGCACAACAGAACAAAACACTGCCCAGTCCTGAGCCATCCTTACAATCATTGTTATGCTTGAGCCTATTGTTGCAGCCACTGTGTCAATCCACCTCACTGAGGGTCTTCCTCTCTTCTGCTGACCTTGTACTTTGCCAACCATGATATCCTTCTCCAGAGACTGATCCCTCCTGACAACATGTCCAAAGTATGTAAGATGCAGTGTCGCCATCTTTGCTTCTAAGGAGCATTCTGGTTGTACTTCTTCTAAGACAGATTTTGTCGTTCTTTTGATAAAAAAAAGTCCATGGTATATTCAACATTCTTCCCCAACATCACAATTCAAAGGCATCAATTCTTCTTCGGTCTTCCTTATTCATTGTCCAGCTTTCACATGCATATGATGTGATCGAAAATACCATGGCTTTAGTCTTCAAGGTGAGACCTTTGCTCTTCAACACTTTAAAGAGGTCCTTTGCAGCAGATTTACCCAATGCAACGCGTTTTTGATTTCTTGACTGCTGCTTCCAAGGTTGTTGATTCTGGTGGATCCAAGTAAAATGAAATCCTTGACAACTTCAATCTTTTCTCTGTTTATCATGATGTTGCTTATTGGTCCAGTTGTGAGGATTTCTGTTTTCTTTATGTTGAGGTGCAATCCATACTGAAGGCTGTGATCTTTGATCTTCATTAGTAAGTGCTTCAAGTCCTCTTCACTTTCAGCTATCAAGGTTGTGTTATCTTCATAACGCAGGTTGTTAATGAGTCTTCCTCCAATCCTGATGCCCCGTTCTTCTTCATATAGTCCAGCTTCTCATATTATTTGCTCAGCATACAGATTAAATAGGTATGGTGAAAGAATACAACCCTGACACACAACTTTCCTGACTTTAAACCCATCAGTATCCCCTTGTTCTGTCTGAGCAACTGCCTCTTGATCTATGTAAAGGTTCCTCATGAGCACAATTAAGTGTTTTGGAATTCCCATTCTTCGCAAAGTTATACATAATTTGTTATGATCCACACAGTCAAATGCCTTTGCATAGTCAATAAAACACAGGTAAACATCTCTCTGGTGTTCTCTGCTTTCAGCCAGGATCCATCTGACATCAGCAATGATATGCCTGGTTCCACGTCCTCTTTTGAAACCAGCCTGAATTTCTGGCAGTTTCCTGCCTATATACTGCTGCAGCCATTTTTGAATGATCTTCAGAAAAATTTTACTTGCGTGTGATATTAATGATACTGTTCTATAATTTCCACATTCGGTTCGATCACCTTTCTTGGCAATAGGCATAAATATGGATCTCTTCCAGTCAGTTGGCCAGAAAGCTGTCTTCCATATTTCTTGGCATAGACGAGCGAGCACTGCATCTGTTTGTTGAAACATCTCAGTTGATATTCCATCAATTCCTGGAGCCTTGTTTTTTTGCCATTGCCTTCAGAGCAGCTTAGACTTCTTCCTTCAGTACCATTGGTTCCTGACCATATGCTACCTCTCGAAATGGTTGAACATACTATGCAGTAGGAAAAGACACTTTGATAAGTGGCTTGTGAAGGGTGTAAGACTCTCAACAAACAAGCTTGGGTGCCTATAAGTCAAGACCAGATCCATTGCCATTGAGTAGATTCCAACTCATGATGACCCTATAGGACAGAGTAGAATTTCTTGCCCCATAGGGTGTCCAAAACTATACTATAGAGTTGCTATGAGTCAGAATCAACTGGACAGCAATGTTTTTTTTAATCTTTACGGAAGCAGACCACCATATCTTCTTTCCAAGGAGCAGCTGGTGGGTTCAAACCACTGACCTTTCAGTTAGCAACCAAGCTCTTTAAACATTGTGCTACCAGGGCTCCTTAAGGAGGAATATATTATAAAAATCTTTTTCTCCATTTTCCCTTTAAAACGGAAATTCAACTGTATATTATTTGCCAGTTCTTCATATAAAAGGATTCTTTATGATGAATATGGGGAAGTGAGATGAAAATTGTTTGCCTTTTGGGAAAACCAGCTTATGAACTTCATAAGCAATGGAGTTTGTAATCTATGTAATTTTGATTGCATAAACTCCACAGAATGAAAAAAGAAACACAATATTTATAGGCAAATCAATGTATTGTGATCTCTCCCCCAAGATATTATGGAGTAGTCAACATAAACCAAATCTATATTTCAGATTGTGCTGTAAAAGCACCACCAATGTTCTATATTGTCATACAATGTGAGTCATTCTTAACCTTAAAAACCAAACCCGTTGCCATCAAGTGGATTACGACTCGTAACAACCCTGTAGGACAGAGTAGAACTGCCCTATAGAGTTTCTAAGGCTGTAAATATTTACAGAAGCAGACTGCCACATCTTTCTCCCTTGGAGATGCTGGTGTGTTTGAATCGTGAACTTCTGGTTAGCAGTGAAGCATTTAACCACTGCACCACCAGGGCTCCTTTAGTCATTTTTAGCTTCTCCCTTTTCCTCAGACCGAACATCCTATCAATCAGCAAATCCTCTTGGCTCTACTTCTAAGACTGATCTTGAATTCTTTTACTTCTTAAAATATCCGCCTAGAGTCCCTTAGTCCAAGCTTCAGTCCCAGTAACTTCTGGATTTCTACAGTGGTCTCCTAATCTCCTCACTTCTGCTCTTGACTTTCTCCATTCTATTGCAATCTGATGTAAATGTCTAAATCAAATCACATTATTCTCCACTTTGAAAACTCCAATATCTTCCTAGCACTGTGGCCTGTGAGGTGTAATCTGGTCACGCCTGGTTCTCTGCCAAGTTTCTGACCGGTTTCCCACTTGCTCTCTTGACCTCAGCCACACTGGCCTTCTTTCTCTTTCTTAAATCCACAAAGTTCGTTCCCACCTTGTGGTCTTTGCACTTGCTGTCCCCTCTGTCTGGAACACTTTTCTGCTCAATCTTGGAATGTAAGAGTTTGTTCAAATGTCATTTCCTCAAAGAAGTTTTCTCTGACATCTTATTAAAACCACCCCCCTCCAACTCCCAACAATGACTCTTTTTTCCTCTTATCGTGTTTTATTTATTTATCTTAACTTTTTATTATGAGCTAATTTTAGCCTTAAAGGAGAGTTATAAAAACAGTACACAGTGTTCTCTTATATCCCTTATCCTGCTTCCCCTAATGTTAACATCTTGTATGACCATAGTCCAATGATCATGAGCAGGAAATTAACATTTTTACATTATTAACACAACTGCAGACCTTAATTGCATTTTACCAATTTTCCATTAATACCCTTTTTTGGTTAAATGTTCCTACTTAATTTTTTTGTATCAATTCTCACCATGTGAAATTATATTATTTGTACATTTTTATTCATTTATTTTCCACCTTTCCATCATAATGTAACCTCTCTAACGGTAGGGAACTTGTCTCTTATTTTTCACCAGGTCCTCAATGTTTAGGAAATTGCCTAGCATGTAAATCAAAAACCAAACCTGTTGCCCTTGAGTCGATTCCAACTCATAGTGACTCTACAGGACAGAGTAGAACTGTCCCACTGGGTTTCCAATAAGCAGCTAGTGGATTTGAACTGCCAATCTTTTGATTAGTACCCTCAGCTCTTAGCCACCTTGCCACCAGGGCTCGGCCTAGCATGTCCAAAACCCACTACCATCCAGTTGATTCTGACTCATAGTGACTCGACTCATAGCAACTCCATAGAGTTTGTTTCCAAGGCTGTAAATCTCTACAGAAGCAGACTGTCAACATCTTTCTCCTGCAGAGCTGTTGATGGCTTCAAACCACCAAACTTTCTGTTAGCAGTTAAGTGTCTTAACCACTGCACCACCATATACCAAAAAAAAAAAAAACAAACTCACTGCCATCGAGTCAATTTTGACTCATAGCGACCCCATAGGACAGAGTAGAACTGCCCATGCAGTTTCCAAGGAGCTGCTGGTGGATTCCAACTGCCCATCTTTTGGTTAGCAGCCTGAGCTCTTAACTGCTGTTACACCAGTGCTGCCATATGAAGGTGCTCAACATTTGTAAAAAAAAGGAATGAACAAAGGTCCCTGAAGGCAGGGCTCATATCGCCTGTATGTAGTTTTACTATTACATGAATATTGAAAAGAAACAATCGCCCACAGAATAGCTGAAAGGGAGTGATGCTAGGAAAGAATATTCTTTCTGCCTTTATAAGGTTGTGATTATTTCTCTACTGTTGTCGTGCCCATCAAACAACAGGTGAGAATGTTTTGGTCTACTCCAGATTCCTGAATTCCACCAGTCAATGGCAGGATCAAATGCTGGCAGTAACATCAACTGCAATTTATATCATTTGGTAATACGGTGGAAGAAAACCTGTTCTGTTGAATTAACTTGTCTTTGTTTACTCCTGTGATCAAGTGTAAACTTGAATGCCTTGTAAATAACAACACCAAAGTGTGATCTACTTATCATCTAAAATCTCTGAACCTTTTCAGTGTCTTTGGCTTAAATTTGGTATTTGATTATTATAGAGTAGAAAAAAAGTCTTCTGAAATTCTATTATGATTTCTGGCACGTACAGTGTTGCTGCTTTTCATATTTTCTATAAGTTAAGGAAAAAGGAAAACATTTTATTTATAAGTGATACCGTTAAATGTGTCTTACATTTGGAAAAATCAAATCTTGATGGGACAAAATATATTGGTCTTTGTACAGAAAGACGCACAGAAGCAAAACAAATAATGACCTTCCGTAAAGAAGATACACCAAAGTTCTAATGGATAAGTTGAATTTTCTTCACTTGATAAGCATGAATCCCTTCAAAAAGTCTGCTATTTAAATCATACCAAATTGAAATTTTCTTTCCCTTGCATTAGATGAAGAATTTTAGTCATTTCTCATGGGTGGGGTGGCGGGGGGGAATTATTTGTCTAACTACTCTGCTAATTTGTTCAGTTGAGCTTTTATTACATAAAGAAGGTTACCCAAAGGTGAAGTGTGAAACATCTTGCACTAATTATGTTTACACGTATATCGATTTACCAGTGGAAGATTTTAAACTTTTAAACATCAGTTAATTTTATAACTTTAGCTTTGTCTGGAAAATGTATGCTAATTATTGTGAGTTATTGGACCCCCAATTTCTACCTTCTCCAAAAAACTTCTCAGCCTTTTCTATTTTCCCCATATTCCTAGCAGGGTGGGTGTGATGGGTGGCATGGGGAAGGAGTCAATACAAATTACTGAGCCTTGGGTGTTAAAAACGTTTGACTCACTCAGCTGCTAACTGAAAGGTGAAAGGTTCAAATCTACCCAGAGGTACCTTGGAAGAAAGGCCTGACAACCTGCTTCAATTCACATCCTTCTAATGTGGAAACTGAGCTTGTACTTACTCACCTCAAGGACCTCTCTCCTGAGCCCCCACTCTTATCTCATTGTGGCTTCAGACTCAGGTTCATGGTCATGGACCTCATAATGTAAATCAGGTCGAAGGGTACTTGAGGCTTCTCAGTTGCAGTTCCTTGTGTACAAATCCTCTAATGCTGTTTTTCTCAATCTGAAGACCTGAAAACAAAGGAGATAAGTTATTGGCTCCCCACAGGCTTAACATATAATGGTGGAACAGGCGTGAGATAACTGCTACAGACACTTCCACTCAAAGATGAGGAAAATGGGAGACACATTCCAGTCCCTGGTTTGTAATATGTAAGATTGTCCTCCATTTTGAAAATGACTCTTCTTGGCTCTAGGCTCTGCCCTCTGAGTAATTCTTCTCAGTGAATATTGTCCTGTATTTGCAGCTGAGTTGTAGTCTCAGCTTGTTTCCTGAATGTGGTACTTCCAAGGTCAAAGGCCCTCATTTAGTTTTGTAATGTCTTTGTCCCCATTAGTCCAAGCTTTTAGTCTAAAAAAATGTTGAGGCAGAGGGAAAATCATGAGTTGATACAGATGGAATGAAGGATTGAGGGGTAAGCTGATAGAAGGTGATTCAAGAAGATGGTAAGATCAAGCACTGAGCTGAAGAGTCTGAACCTTATTCAGTGAGTACAACAGAGAAACGCCAATTTCTTCTACTTACTCTTCTTTGCTATAACGTTCCTGCAAGTGTTCTTACTGCTTTGAAATATCTATTGGTGTGCTTTGGAGAGGGATGTTTATAGACTGCAATAGTTTTAAAATTCATCTTCGTTGAATTTTGACTATAAGATATTCTCCTAAGTTTGCTCTGTTAGTATTTCTAAATTGTCATGTGGAGAATTTTCCACTTTATTGTTTAATGATCATTATGTGAGTGTTTCACTTTCCAGATTGATGTTAATTGTATAGGGATCCCTCCTTAGAAGGAAACATAAATAGCATTTTCAAGTAAGATGATCTCCTGTTCATTATATGAGTGTTTTTGAATCCTGTGAACAATGGCTGCTGTCTGAGAACTACAGGTCTGGATATCTAGTCCAGCTTTAACCAATACCCTATATTTTCCAGGGGAGCACCAATTCTGTCCATAGATTATATACTAAGAGAAACAAGACCAATATGACTTTAGGTTCCTGAAAGTACATCAAATTCTCTATTTGATTCTAAATTTCCATGAAGGCATAGCTTTAAGCTTGCATACATTCATGACTCTGTTGCTTTTTTTTTTTTTTTATCAGTAGCTTGTTTGGTTCACAAAAGTTAGTCTTTTAAAATATACTTTCTAAAAAATGTATTAACAATAGTCTATTTATGTTCATAAAATATCACCATCTTTAAGACTCTGGCTGTTAACAGCTACCAAATATTTGTCAAACTCTTGAGCAAAAGGAAAAAAAAAGCTGAAAGCTTGAAAGTAAAGGCTGAATCACTGCAAATGAATCATTGCGTGGAAAAGCTTAGGATATGAATAATGCATTACAGTGCTGCCACAGATGACTTCACGTAAGGTACACAGGATGTCAGTAAAGAGGAGAAAAATAAGGGAGCTGAAAGAACTTTGTTAGAAATGGGAAAATTAACACTGATATAGCCTTCATTTGATTTTCTTCAAACAATATTTGCATTGGGCATTTATTGCTTGGTGCCGTGTGCTACAGAGCAGGGAAATACAACTGAATAGGACATAGCCCTTGCCTTTTAGAAGTTTCTGAGCTTTTGTTTGGATGTGGGTTGAGGGGCACCGTCATTTGTGTGATTAATGCATTAATCATGTATATCATGACATGACAGCTAAGGAGATAATTCTCAGTGATGGATTCTGGAAGGCTTCAGAGAGAAGACAGGATTTGGCCTTGGTGGCAAATAACATGCCCAGTTTGGGCAGACATTCCATATGAAAGGAGCAGGTGAGATAAAAATGGGTAGAAAGGTACAAAAATTTGGGGTGTCTTCTGGAAACCTTGGGTATCTTATTTAGTCGAAATGGGGAAGTAGCAGGAAATAAAATTGGAAAAGTTGATTGAAAATGAATTCTGCAAGATCTCGAATGCCAAACAAAGAAAATTACTTTTTTTTTTTTTTTTTTCTGGGGTGTCGTTGAAGTTTTTTGGGAAGCTGTGTTGCAGGGTCAGATTGCCACTTTAAGAATATACATCTGACAACTGTGTGAGTGATTATTAACTTGTCAGATTGTTAATCAGAGACTCAATCTGATTCATGTATGTGGCTTCTGAATGCCAAGAAGATTGCTCTGTGCATAGTTTTGGAGGACATTGGTGCATTTATTTTGAATACAAAATGGAGACACAAGGCTAATTAGCTCTGCTTCAACCTTACTTATGAATGTAATTATGTAGGTTGTGGGTTTTTTTTACAGTATCTGTGAATTATGAAAGCACAATGCTAAACTTGCAAAAATGTCACTGTGTCACAACAAACGTAGTAAGCTGTGTATTCGTTGTCTCTGTTTATGAAGTTATACCAGATGTGGGAAACCTCTTCTTAAAAATTCAGAGAGTAAATATTTTAGGCTTGTAGCCGCTATGGTCACAACTACTCAACTCTCCTGGTGAAACATAAAAGCGGCCATAAACAATGAGCAAATGAATGAGCAGGTCTGTGTCTCCTTAAAACTTAATTTACAAAAACAGGCTGCCGGCTGGATTTGTCTGGTGGGTTATAGTAGCTTGCTGGACCATGATTTATACCCCACGCTATTTTGTTCTAAAGGTTTATGTTGGGATAGGAAGATGTAAACATTAAATAAAATAAAATGAATTAGGAATAGTTAAGAAAGATGAGGGCAATATTTTAATTTTATTTTTAACATTTAAACCTTACTCATTTGGAATTTTTGCATGTGGACTGTACAAGGCTCAGATATAATAAAGCCAAAACCAAATCCGTTGTTGTAGTCTATTCTGACTCATAACGACCCTGTAGAACAGAGTAGAACTGCCCCATAGGGTTTCCAAGGAGCAGCTGCCAACCTTTTGGTTAACTGATGAGCTCTTAACCCCTGAGGCACCAAGGCTCCAATCTATTTCTAAATGAATAGCTAACTCTTGCAATGTTGTTGTTAGATGCCATAAGTCGGTTCTGACTCATAGCAACACTATGTACAACAGAATGAAACGCTGCCCAGTCCTACACCATCCTCACAATCATTGTTATGCTTCAGCCCATTGTTTCAGCCACTGTGTCAATCCATCTCTATGAGGGTCTTCCTCTTTTTTGGTGGACTCTCTACTTTACCAAGCATGATGTCTTTCTCTAGGGACTGATCTTTCCTGATAACAGGTCCAAAGTTTGAGAGATGTAGTCTCGCCACCCTTGCTTCTAAGGAGCATTCTGGTTGTACTTCTTCCAAGACAGATTTGTTTGTTCTTTTGGCAGCCCATGGTATGTTCAATATTCTTTGCCAAAGTGGCAATTCAAAGGTGTCAATTCTTCTTCAGTCTTTCTTATTCATTATTCAGCTTTTGCATGCATATGAGGTGATTGAAAAGGCCATGGCTTGGGTCAGGCATACCTTAGTCTTCAAGGTGACATCTTTGCTTTTTAACATTTTAAAGAGGTCTTTTGAAGCAGATTTGCCCAATGCAATGCACATTTTGATTTCTTGACTCCTGCTTCCCTGGGTGTTGATTGTGAATCTGAGTAAAATAAAATCCTTGACAACTTCAATCTTTGTTTATCATGATGTTGCTTATTGGTCCAGTTGTGAGGATTTTTGTTTTCATTATGTTGAAGTGTAATCCATATTGAAGGCTGTGGTCTTTGATCTTCAGCAGTAAGTGCTTCAAATCCTCTTCACTTCCAGCAAGCAATGTTGTATCATCTGCATAACGCAGGTTGTTAATGGGGCTTCCACCAAATCTGATGCCACATTCTTTTTCATATATATAGTTCAGGCTTTTGGATTCTTTGCTCAGCATACAGACTGTCATGGATTGAATTATGTCTCCCCAAAAATGTGTGTATCAATTTGGCCAGACCATGTGTGGTTGTCCTCCATTTTGTGATTGTTATTTTATGTTGAGAGGATTAGGGTGGGATTGTAACAGCACTCTTACTCAGGTCTCCTCCCTAATCCAAGATAAAGGGAGTTTCCCTGGGGTGTGTCCTGTACCATCTTTTATCTCTCAAGAGATAAAAGGAAAGGGAAGCAAGAAGAGAGCTGGGGACCTCGTACCACCAAGAAAGCAGCATCAGGAGCAGAGCGTGTCCTTTGGACACAGGGTCCCTGTGCCTGAGAAGCTCCTCGACCAAGAGAAGCCTTTCTCCAGAGTAGACAGAGAGAGAAAGCCTTCCCCTGGAGCTGACACCCTGAATTTGGATTTGTAACCTACTAGACTGTGAGAAAATAAATTCCTTTTTGTTAAAGCCATTCACTTGTGGTATTTCTGTTATGGCATCACTAGATGACCAAAACACAGACTAAATAAGTATGGTGAAAGGATACAACCCTGATGCATACCTTTCCTGACAACTGCCTCCTGATGTGTGTACAGGCTCCTCATGAGCACAATTAAGTGTTCTGGAATTCCTATTCTTCCCAATATTATCCATAATTTGTTATCATCCACACAATCGAATGCCTTTGTATAGTCAATAAAATACAGGTAAACATTTTTCTGGTATCCTCTACTTTCAGCCAGGATGCATCTGCCATCAGCAATGAATCTTTGGTTACACTTAAGTTGTGGAATGACATCAAGGACAGCATACATGAAGAAAGCGAAAGGTCATTAAAAAGACAGACAGAAAGAAAAGAGCAAAATGGATGTCAGAAGAGACTCTGAAACTTGCTTTTGAAAGTTGAGTAGCTAAAGCAAATGGAAGAAATGATGAAGTAAAAGAGCTGAACAGATGATTTTAAAGGATGGCTCCAGAAGACAAAGTAAAGTATCATAATGACATGTGCAAAGACCTGGAGATAGAAAACTGTTGTGATAGTAACCCATTAACCCATGGGATAATAACCCATTTCTCTCCTACTTATTTGCATTGCCACAATTATTAGATACAGATTCTTCTCTACTTATGAGTAGCTGAGATTCTAAAAGGGTGTGTGAGTCCAGAGTGACATAAGTGACCATTAATGCCATCTGTTATACTTTTGTTCTGGCATTTAGCTTTGTTTGTGTCTGTAATTTTTTTTAAGTTGAAAATTCATAAGTAGAGGAGTCTGTCCATTAAATTTCAATGTGTACATGTATCTTTCACACCAAACACCAAAATAATATTTAGATACACTTTTATGTGTTGTTGTTGTTAGGTGCCGTTGAGTGGTTCCAACTCATAGCGACCCTATGCACAACAGAATGAAACACTGTCCAGTCCTGAGCCATCCTTACAATCATTGTTATGCTTGAGCTCATTTTTGTAGCCACTGTGTCAATCCACCTCGTTGAGGGTCTTCCTCTTTTCTGCTGACCGTGTACTTTGCCAAGCATGATGTCCTTTTCCAGGGACTGATCCCTCCTGACAACATGTCCAAAGTATGTAAGATGCAGTCTCACCATCCTTGCCTCTAAGGAGCATTCTGGTTAAACACACTTATATAATAATTTATTTAAAAATACAATCATAGCCAAAATGGAAAAAAAAAAAAAAGTAAATTCTGTAGTGGGTATGGTCTTTCTAAACCATGCTGTTGTTAATGTTAGTTGTTGGGAGTCATTTATGACTCCTGGAAACCTTGAGTAGAGCTGCTCTGTAGGGTTTTCAAGGCTGTGAACCTTTGGAAGCAGACTGTGGGTTCAAACCTCCAACCTTTCTGCTAGTAGCTGAGCGCTTTAATCATTTGCCCCACTCAGGGGTTCTAAGGGAAGAAAATACAAAAAGTGATTATATTTAGCTACATAATAATAGGAAATTTCTGCATCCCCTCTCCAAAATAAACAAAATAAAAATCCCTACAAATGCACACATAGTAAACAAAGTTAAGGGACAACTGTCCAGAATATGTGTAGCTTATAAGTTTAAAAAGTTAATTACCTTTATTATTATTATAAAAGGCAGTATCATATGATAGTTAAGAGGACTGATTTTGAAGCCAGGCTACCCCTGGGTTTTCTTAACTGCATTGTGCCACAATTTTCTTAGTTATAAAATGGGAATGGTAACTGCTAAGGGATTTTCTGAGAGGTTTAAAGTGAGTTAATAGATGCAAAGTGCTTACATTATTATTGTGGTTGTTGTTTAATTAACAGTTACTAGTACCTGGGTCTGGTAGTATGTATATTGTACGGATGGCTCAGGACTGGGCAGTGTTTCCTTCTGTTATACATAGGGCCGCTATGAGTTGGAACTGACTTGATGGCACCTAACAATAGCAGTATCTATAATGGGTCATGTTTTTTAGTTGATAAATCTCTAGGTCAAGAGGAACCATATCTGGGATACTGATATAGAGGCTACTGTTCATCATCTTGCTGTCTTAGATCATAACTAGTATTGCTTTGTTAAGAACACTAGCAAGTAATTAAGAGAAAGACATCACTGAAATTGCAAAGTGGAAAATAACATGCCAAGTCACTTCATGCAAGGAGATATGCAAATGGTTATTAAATAAATATTTAATTTTACTATTAATTACAGAAATAAAGATGAAAATAACAGTAATTCACCATGTCATAAAAAAGTGATACCTGTATTCAGCTGGAATTGGGGAGGACACAGCTTGGTTTGGCTTTTAACCCCACTCCTGGTAGGGATGTAAAACTACAACCTATTCAGAAGCCTACTTGAAAATATGCCTCAAAAACCTTAGAAAGTGAATAATCTTTGCAATATTGAGTATTATATATCCATAAAAGCTTATAAAAACTTATTTATTGACAAAGAAAGATCTTTATTTCGTATTGCTAAACGGAAAACTGGAGTCACAAAAAATGGTATTTATAATATGACTCAATCATATAACAAATAATATGAATATATATACATCCAGTAAAAGCACAGAGTTACAGTGATCATCACTGAAGGGAGAAATTTTGCATCCATGTTTCCTTTCTTTTTTCTGCTTAACTATGTCTATTAATTCTTATATATTGTATGTATTACTTAAGCAGTATAAACCGTTGGGAGACAATTGCCATGGTGTAGATCAGGGGTTGACAAACTTTTTCTGTAGTGCACCAGACCAAAAAAACCCCAAAAACCAAACCCATTGCTGTCAAGTATATTCCGACTCATAGCGATCCTATAGGACAGAGTAGAACTGCCCCACGGGGTTTCCAAGGAGCACCTGGTGGATTCAAACTGCTGACCTTTTGGTTAGTAGCCATAACTTTTAACCACTATGCCACCAGTGGGCCAGAAATTCATTATAATACATCTTGCTCACTTGAGGAATTAAGATGTTTTTTTTTTTTCTTCGATTAAAAAATGCACGCAATTTAGGATTCTAGTTGAACTTCACTCAAGCACTTGAATGAGAACGAGTATACTCCTTACCAGTATAGTGGTTAAAAAAGAAAACAAACAAACTATAAAAATGAGACAGAAGAAAAACATGTATGAAATTTAGGCATCTTTTCTCTTTGGAGTTGCCTTCTCAATAATAATATAAGTTATTATCATTGTTATTTAGAGATGAGGTCGTTTTAATAAATGTTTTCTATGCTGAATTTAAATGTTTCCATAGGGAAACTATTCTGATATTCTGACCTCTTAATGAAAAAAGGAGGAAATGAAAAGAGATTCAAGGAAAAATGCTAATAATATAGATTTTTCCCCATAGTGTCAAAGTTACAGTGGTTGCCAGTGGCACTAAAACAGCCAGACCACTTTCAGAAATTCAGTCACCTCTTAAATACTTAAAGGCTGAAGTGAGTGAAAACCTGTTTTCAGAGCAGTTTCCAAGGAAGTAGAAAGTTTCCACACTCTGTGTCTTGTACTAAAAGAAATGGAAAGTGGGTCTTGTCTGCCAAAATGTCTGCATTGTTGTGTCACAGGCTGTCGCACGTTATAATCAGTTATGAAAATGTAAACATGCTTGGTGCTGTAGTAAAATACACTTTGAAAAGCTTAGCCTAATAATATTTCTTGGATTTATTTTATGATTATTATTTTTTGCAATGCTCACAGTGTTTCACATTCTGAGTAACGATAAGAAAAACAAGAGAGGGAAAAAAATAAATGAAAAGTTGAAATAGAGGCTTTAGAAATCAGTGTATTGAAAAATCACTGTTTTTGAAAAATCTTAGGATTGACTATCTGATAAGCCAAAGGTTAGTAGTAGAAATTTTATTTTTTATTTTTCTGATTCTGAGCATAACACATACTCATAAAAAATCGACATGATACAAAAAAGTATAAGGATGAAACTACAATTGACTCCCAGATTTCTCAGAGATAATCACTGTTAAGGTTCGCAGACATATTCAGGCATCTGTCTACATTTACATGTGTATAAATACATAGTTTATATACATGCTGTTGCTTAAACATAATTTTACATAAATGGGTTCACACTTTGGGTTCTATTAGTTAACCAGTATTTTTCATTCGACAATATCTAGTTAACATTTTTTCTAAGTTAATAAATATGGATCTACTTGATTATCTTTTAATGGCCTTATATTATTCTATTACATGGATATTATACAGTTTATGTAGTCAATGTGTTGGTTATTTAGTTTTCAATCCTTTGCTATTTTAGATAACAACATGTAGTTCGATTGCCTTATTAGGATACATTCTGAGAAGTAGAAGTCATTCATTTATTCATTTGTTTATTCACTCAAGAAGCATTGATAGAATGCCTATGCTTTTGTATTGGTTTAAGCACTGGGGATTTACAAGGGTGAAAACACTAGAATTTTTTCTTGAAGAGTCTACACTTTAAAGGGCAAGACACAAATCATTAATTCATAAATAAGTACACTAATGAATAAACATAATCAATTCAGATTATAAGTGTTATGGCAAAAATAATATAGGATGATGGTCTAAAAAGTGATTGGTGGCCCATTTTAGATGGAATGGACAAGAAAATCTCAATGATGAAGCAATATTTGAGCTGAGACCTAAATGTCAAAACGTGTCCTTGTGTGTAAAGATCTGGGTCAGAGCATGCAAGGCAGAGGGAAAAAGAAATGCAAAGCCCTTGAAGCGGGAAGAATCTTGGCATGTTCAAGGGACAGAAAGTAAGCTCAAATTTCTGGAACTCTGTGGTATCATGGGGAGAGTGGCAAGTGATTGTGTCATAGATGCATGTCAGGGTAACTCACTGTAGGCCCTATAAGCTGTTACGATGGTAGTCTTAGTGCACTGGGAAGCCATTGGAGGGTTTTGTGCAAAAAAGTGGTATTGTAGAATTATGGGTTTAAAAAGATCACTCTGGCTGCTCTGTGGGCTATGGAGAGTTGGGGGGCAAGAGCGAGATGGGGGAGATCAATCCAGAATATATTTCTGTAACCTCTGGGAGAGTCAGAGGAAGGAGTTTTGTGGGATGGGGTTAATAGATAAAAATTTTTGTTTAAGCTTGAGATATCTCTTGGACACAAGTGTATTTATACATTAAGCAGTCAGATATATCTGATTTTGACCTTGGGGAAACCGTAAGCACTGGAGAAGTAAATTTGGAAGTCATCAGCATATGTGTGGTATTAAGACTTGGGACTTGAGATAAGACGTAAGGAGAAAGTGTAGATAAAGTAGAGGGCTTAGCACTAAGCCTTGGGGCACTCTAAGGTTTAAAGATTGAGCAGAGGAGAGGGGCCAAGATAGAAGACTAAACAAGAGCAGTCAATGAGGTAGGAGTGAGGGCCACAGAAGTCAAGAGCTGATGATGGTTTAAGAATCAGGTAGCAGTAAGCTTTGTTTAATCCTGTTATGGCCTGGATAAAATGATGACAGCTAAGCAACCACTGAGTTTGGCAACACCGATGTCACTGTTGACCTTAAGAAGGGCAGTTTCCATGGATGGTGGGAACAGAAGCCTGGGTAAAGCGGGTTGAGGAGGAATGAGCTATGAGGAAATGGAGACCACAGGAGATGATTCTTCTAAGAATTTTACTTTGAAGAGGATGAGAAAATGTAGTTGCAGATGGAGGTAGAAGTAAGGTCACATAGTTACCCATCACAAATGTAAGGAAATTAAAGCAGGACTGCAAGAAATTCTATTTTAGTTTCAAGCTCCCATTGATTCTAATGTGAAATGCAATTATAAAAACAAAGGATCCTGCACAAATTCACCATTTTCTTTCTTTGCTCTTTATTATTCAGATTGAACCTCACTGTCTTGGTTATCTAGTGCTGGTGTAACGGAAATACCACAAGTGGATGGCTTTAACAAAGAGAAATTTATTCTCTCACAGTCTAGGAGGCTAGGAGTCCAAATTTAGGGTTTCAGCTCCAGGGGAATGCTTTCTCTCTCTGGTGGCTCTGGAGAAAGGTCCTTGTCATCAATCTTCCCCTGCACTAGGAGCTTCTCAGCACAGGAGGCCCATGTTGAAATGGTGCGCTTTGCTCCCGGTGCAGCTTTCTTGGTGGTGTGAAGTCCCCCTGTCTTTCTGCTTGCTTGTCTCTTTTGTATCTCAAAAGAGATTGACATTAGACACACCCAATCTTGTAGATTGAGCCTTGCCGCATTAACACAGCTGCCTCTAATCCTTTGGAAACCCTAGTAGTGTAGTGGTTAAGTGCTACAGCTGCTAACCAAGAGGTCGGCAGTTTGAATCCACCAGGTGCTCCTTGGAAACTCTATGGAGCAGTTGCACTCTGCTTATAGGTCACTATGAGTCAGAATCGACTTGATGGCAGTGGGTTTCGGGGCCTCTAATCCTGCCTCATTAACATCATAGAGGTAGGATTTACAACACATAGGAAAATCATATCAGATGACAAAATGGTGGACAATCACACAATACTGGGAATCGTGGCCTAGCCAAATTGATAGATATTTTTTGGGGACACAATTCGATGCATAACACTGGTGCTCTTGCGGGTCCTGTTCCCATACCCCTAGAAAATATGGAGATTCTAATTATTTTGTCAGTATTTAAGCCTGTTGCTTGAAATTTGTTTTACCCTTCATCGGGAAATGAGATTATGAGGCTTTGGAATGGTGGCTGTAGTACAATATCATCTTTCAAAATTATTAAAGCCATCTATCCTCTTTTGAGAATGGGACTTTCAGAACACTTAATTGTGCTCATGAGGAAACTGTACATAGATCAAGAGGCAGTTGTACAGATAAAACAAGGGAATACTGAGTGGTTTAAAGTCAGGAAAGGTGTGCGGCAGGGTTGCATCCTTTCATCATATCTATTCAATCTGTATGCTGAGCAAAGAATCTGAGACGCTGGACTATATGAAGAAGAATAGGGCATCAGGATTGGAGGAAGACCCATTAACAACCTGTGTTATGCAGATGACACAACCTTGCTTGCTGAAAGCGAAGAGGACTTGAAGCACTTACTGATGAAGATCAAAGACCACAGCCTTCAGTATGGATTACACCTCAACATAATGAAAACAAAAATCCTCACAACTGGACCAATAAGAAACATCACGATAAACGGAGAAAAGATTGAAGTTGTCAAGGATTTCATTTTACTTGGATCCACCAGAATCAACAGCCATGGAAGCAGCAGTCAAGAAATCAAAAGACATATTGCATTGGGCAAATCTGCTGCAAAAGACCTCTTTAAAGTGTGGAAAAGCAAAAATGTCACCTTGAAGACTAAGGTACACCTGACCCAAGCCAAGGCATTTTCAGTTGTATCCTATGCATGTGAAAGCTGGACAATGAATAAGGAAGACCGAAGAAGAATTGATGACTTTGAATTGTGGTGTTGGGGAAGAATATTGAATATACCATGGACTGCCAAAGGAACGAACAAATCTGTCTTGGAAGAAGTACAACCAGAATACTCCTTAGAAGCAAGGATGGTGAGACTGTGTCTTACGTACTTTGGACGTGTTGTCAGGAGGGAAGAGTCCCTGGAGAAGGACATCATGCTTGGTAAAGTAGAGGGTCAGCGAAAAAGAGGAAGACCCTCAACGAGATGGATTGATACAGTGGCTGCAACAATGGGCTCAAGCATGATTGTAAAGATGGCACAGCACCAGGCCGTGTTTCGTACTGTGGTACATAGGGTCGCTATGAGTTAGAACCAACTGGATGGCACCTAACAGCAGTAATATCCTCATTTGAGGGGATAGATTATCATTGTGGCCAATTGTTTTTTCCAAAGGTGTTTGTAACAATAGTTTTCATTCCACATGCAATTTTAAGATGGCATCTTGGTATCCTCCTATGAAGAGTTGAAGCAATTCCCCTCCCCTTGAATTTGGGCTGGCTTTATTTATATCACGTCTATAAAACGTGATGGAGGTGATGCATGATTTCTGAGGCTAGATCAGAGAAGGCCATGCACTTTCTGCCTGTTTCTCTTGGGATAGTTTTGGGAAGCCAGCTGCCATGTAGAAGCATGGACACCCTGTCTGTCATGCTGGAGAGGCCACATTCAGTTGATCTGGTCGACACCTTCAGCTGAGCATCCACTGTCAGCCTCATGAGTGACTGTCTTGGTTACCTAGTGATGCGAGTGATGCACAACCACCACGAGTGGGTGGCTGTAAAGAACGGGGCTTTAGCATCCCACTTTGGTGAATAGCGTCTGGGTTCTTAAATGCTAGCAAGCCACCATCTAAGATGCATCAATTGGCCTCAACCCACTTGGAGCAAAGGAGAATGAAAAACATCAAAGACACAAGGTAAATATGAGCCCAAGAGACAGAAAGGGCCATATAAAACAGACTCCATCAGCCTGAGACCAGAAGAACTAGATGGTACCTGACTACCACTGATGATTTCCCTGACAGGGAACACAAGAGATAATCCCTGATGGGGCAGGAGAACAGTGGGATGTTGTTGTTGTTGTTGTTAGGTGCTGTCGAGTCAGTTCCAACTCATAGCGACCCTATGCACAACAGAACAAAACACTGCCCAGTCCTGCACCATCCTTACAATTGTTATGCTTGAGCTCATTGTTGCAGTCACTGTGTCAATCCACCTCATTGAGGGTCTTCCTCTTTTCCGCTGACCCTGTACTCTGCCAAGCATGATGTCCTTCTCCAGGGACCGATCCGTCCTGACAACATGTCCAAAGTATGTAAGACGCAGTCTCACCACCCTTGCCTCTAAGAAGCATTCTGGCCACACTTCTTCCAAGACAGATTTCGTCGTTCTTTTGGCAGTCCATGGTATATTCAATATTCTTCACCAACACCACAATTCAAAGGCGTCAACTCTTTTTTGGTCTTCCTTGTTCATTGTCCAGCTTTCACATGCATATGATGTGATTGAAAATACCATGGCTTGGGTCAGGCACACCTTAGTCTTCAGGGTGACATCTTTGCTCTTCAACACTTTGAAGAGGTCCTTTGCAGCAGATTGCTCAATGCAATATGTCTTTTGATTTTTTGGCTGCTGCTTCCATGGCTGTTGATTGTGGATCCAAGTAAAATGAAATCCTTGACAGCTTCAATCTTTTCTACATTTATCATGATGTTGCTCATGGGTCCAGTTGTGAGAATTTCTGTTTCTTTATGTTGAGGTGCAGTGCATAGTGAAGGCTGTGGTCTTTGATCTTCATTAGTAAGTGCTTCAAGTCCTCTTCACTTTCAGCAAGCAAGGTTGTGTCATCTGCATAACGCAGGTTGTTAATGAGTCTTCCTCCAATCCTGATGCCCCATTCTTCTTCATATAGTCCAGCTTCTCGTATTATTTATTCAGCATACAGATTAAATAGGTATGGTGAAAGAATACAACCCTGACACCCACGTGTCTGTCAGTTTATCATACTGTGGGGTCTTGTGTGTTGCTGTGATGCTGGAAGCTATGTCACTGGTATTCAGATACCAGCAGGGTCACCCATGGAGGACAGGTTTCAGCTGAGCTTCCAGACTAAGACAGACTAGGAAGAAGAACCCAGCAGTCTACTTCTGAAAAGCATTAGCCAGTGAAAACCTTATGAATAGCAGTGGAACACTGTCTGATATAGTGCTGGAAGATGAGCCCCCCAGGTTGGAAGGCACTCAAAAGATGACTGGGGAAGAGCTGCCTCCTCAAAGTAGAGTCAACCTTAATGACGTGGCTGGATTAAAGCTTTCAGGACCTTCATTTGCTGATGTGGCATGACTCAAAATGACAAGAAACAGCTGCAAACATCCATTAATAATCAGAACCTGGAATGTACGAAGTATGAATCTAGGAATATCGGAAATTGTCAAAAATGAAATGGAATGCACAAACACCAACATCCTAGGCATTAGTGAGCTGAAATGGACTGGTATTGGCCATTTTGAAATGGACAATCAGACAGTCTACTATTCTGGGAATGACAACAGTGGGATGCAGACCTCAAATTCTCATAAAAAGACCAGACTTAAAGGTCTGACTGAGACTGGAGGAACCCCAGAGGTCATGGCCCCCAGGCCCTCTGTTAGCCCAAGACTAGAACCATTCCCATAGCCAACTCTTCAGATAGGGATTGGACTGGATTATAAGACAGAAAATGATACTGGTGAGAAGTGAGCTTCTTGGCTCAAGTAAACACATGAGACTACGTGGGCAGCTTCTGTCCGGAGGCGAGATGAGAAGGCAAAGGGGAACAGGAGCTGGTTGAATGGACACAGAGAATACAGGGTGGAGAGGAGAAGTGTGCTATCACATTGGGGGGAGAGCAGCTAGAGGTACATAGCAAGGTGTGTATAAGTTTTCATATGAGAAACCGACTTGATTTGTAAATGTCACTTAAAACACAATTAAAAAAAAAAACACAAGGAGGTAAGACTACACACCAATTAGAATAGTTAAAATTAAAATACTAACCATACCACGTATCGGTGCAGATATAGGGAAACGGGTACCTGGTGGTGTAGCAGTTAAGTGTTACAGCTGCTAACCAAAAGGTCAGCAGTTTGAATCCACCAGGCCCTCCTTGGAAACCCTATGGGAAGTTCTACTCCATCCTATAGGGTCGATATGAGTTAGAAGCGACTTGAAGTCAACTTTTTTTTTGTTTGTTTCTGGAACACTCATACACTCTTGGTGAGGATATTAAATAGTACAACCACAATTGCTAAACTATTTAGCAGTTTCTTAAAAAGTTAAGCATACAGTTACTGTACAATCCAACTATTCTTCTCCTCGATATTTACCCAAGAGTAAAGGAACTACATGTTCATACAAAGACTTTGTGCTAGCAGACCTTCAAAACACAGAGGCGTTAAGAATGGGCTCTCAATAAGTAGTTAACCCAAGCCACTCAGGGGGAAAAGGGAGGGGGCAGAGAAGAAGCAGTTGTTCCCAGAAAATATGCACCAAGGATGCTCCAGAAACCATGTAATGAAAATGTTCTAGAAAATTGCTTACTCAAATTGTTATCAGGAACCAGTGTGGAGAAAGAATTGTTCTTTTAAAATATCTGTGGTAGTGGTCGTGCCAAACCCTGAGTATAAAAACACTGCACCTTTTCAGAACGGTGGAGCACTTTGTACTTTTACTTTGTGCTGACCAACTTGAGTTGCTCTATTCCTCAATAAAACTCATTTCACTCTTTACAGAGTGAAATTTTGATTGCGCTGTGATAACTTGTACATGAATGTTCATAGCAGCTTTATTGGTAATAGTTGAACACTGGACACAACTCAAATGTCCATTAACAGATGAATGGATAAACAAATTGTGGTACACCCATACAATGGAATACACTTAGCAATAAACAGGAAAGAAGTACTGATACTCAGAACAACATGTGTGAATCTCAAAATAATTATAGAGTGAAAGAAGCCAGAACAACAACAAAAGTGTATAAACCATCTGACTCCATTCATATAAAACTTTGGAAAATGTAAATGAATCTATACTGATAACACAGAGCAGTGATTACTTGGGTGTTGGGGGCAGGGAGGAATGGAAGGTATGAATTACAAAGGGGCTCAAGGAAACTTTTTAGAGCAATGGATATGTTCACTTGATTTCAGAGGTGTATATATATATGTTAAGACTTACCAATTGTGTACTTTAAATATGCTCAGTTATTCTATGCTAATTATATCGCAATAAAGCTGTCTGTAAAAACACACACACACATACACACACACACACACACAGAAAGAACAGGACTTTATTGTCTCAGTTTTGGAGGCAAGAAATCCAAATCAGTTCATCAGCTCTAGGGCAGGGTCCTTCCTTCTCAGTAGCCCTGGAGTTTCTTGGAGTTCCTTGATGTCCCTTGGTGTTCCTTGGTGTTGGCCTCCCAACTATGTACATGTCTCTGTGTTTATTTTTCTCTTTTTATAAGGTACCTTGTAAAAGTGATTAGGTTTAGGACATACCCTACTCTGGTATGACATCATTAACATAACAAAAGAACCTCTATTTCCAGAGTCATATTTACAGGTATAGGGGTTAGGACTTCAACACATATTTTTGGGGGACCCAATTCCATCCATAACAGTGAGCCATATTGTGCATCTTGGCCACCCAGTCCACTTGAGCCTTCAGATGACTGCAGTTTTCAGCAGCATCTGACTGCAACTTCTTGAGACATCCCAAGTGAGAAGTGCCCAGCTGAGTCCTCCCTGACTTCTGCACCCACCCAATTATGAGAACAATAAAATGGTTGTTTTAAGTTACCAAATTTTGGGTTAATTGGTTGTGCAGCAATAGTAATTTGAACAGGCATGAATGCGAGATAACGAGTTGTGGTTTGCCCCCAAAATTTGATTTCCCAAATTTTTAAATATATGTCCTTCTAGGAAAAAAAAAAAAAAAAAAACTTGTGTATTTAATAATTTCCATTTTATAAACAAAAATATTAACCAAATATGAAAAAAAGGTCTAGATAAAGAATTGAAAATCTTTCTTATCTGTTTCTTCAGTGAATAGTTGTTAGTTGTGCTGAGTTGATTTCCATGCCCTTTGCAGTATGAAGTAGAAAGCAAGATCTCCTGCTAACAGGGCAGGTGGGTAATGTATGATTTTTGAGAAGAGTGGTGAGATTTTTGCATAATTCCTATGGAGAAAGGGAGAGAAAGCAATCTGTGGATACATAAACATTTACCTGGAGAAGCACTGAGGATCCAGTTTAGCTTGGAGACTATGGCAGACTCTGTTTCTACAGATGGCCACAATAATATCTTCCGCTCTACATGTTCTTCTTAAATTGACTTTGCCATTCCCCCACGAAGAGATGGAATCTCATTGTTCTCCCCTTGAATCTGGATTGGCTTTAGGTCTCACATGTAACCAACAGAATGTGGCAGAAATAATTCTGTGTGACTTCTGAGGCTGAGTTAGAAAAGTCCTTGCAGCTTCTGCCTGCTTTACTTGCCAGACTCACTTGGGGGAACCAGTTGCCTTATAAAATATCAGACCATTTGATACCACTGTGGTAGAGAGGCTATGTATAGGCACTCTAGTGAAAGTCACAGCTGTGCCCAATCTTCGATCTATTATGGTCAAGGTGCCAGACATGTGACTAAAGCTGTCTTAGAGCCTCCAGACCATCCTCCAGCTGAGTACCATTGATGAAATTAATCTAAGGAATGGAGGAATCACCAAGCTGAGTCCTACTTGACTTCTTAATCTACAGAATTCAATATATAATAAAATGGTAGTGGTTCTATGCCACTAAGTTTGAGGCCAGTTTGTTATGAAGCAATAGTAACTAGAATAGAGGCTAGTGATAAAAATGGGTGTGTAGATTTTTTTTTTTTTTTTTTTTGCAGAATGGATTAGAACCTAAATATAGGAGCATAGTAGGACTAATTCCTTGGGCATGGATAGATATAGGAGAATGGAGAGGCAATGGTAGGATTAATGCCTTGGGCATGGATAGTATGGGAGGGACCTTGGGCAAGGATGGTTTAAATTCAGTTCCAGTGGAACCAAGGTAGAACAGGAAGGTGGGACCAAATAGGGGAGCCAAAAAGGGGGACACTAGAGTGAATGAACCAGGAGGTGTTAAAGGTCTCAGGTCTCATTAATCTGAAGGCTGTATGCTGTGGAAGTAAGGAATAAGAAGGCTGGCAGATCTGAAGAGGCAGGATATTGTAGTCAGAGAGGCAGTAAAATACTGGGAATTAAGATTCAGAAGTAAAGAAACTGGGGGTCATCATTACATATAGAGTATGGTCTTGGAGAATAGGATAGACTGTCAAAAATGGAGAGAAGATCAAAACGATTTGCAATTAGAGTGTTGATGTGTTGGGGTATTAGCTAATGTTTGCTATGGTAGCAAACAGCCTCAATATCTCAGCGGTTTATAGAAATGAAAATCACTTTTGCTCAAGTCAGGATGTGGGTTAGTTGCAACCTGTCTCTTTTGAGCTTGGCTCCATGTCCAAGCAGATCAAGCAGCATATATTTGGGATATGCTGTTCTGATGGTGGAGGACAAAAGGAAGAGAGGCAGAATCAAACAATGGAAGCATTTTTAAAGCTTCAGCCTGTATGTGACATACCTCCTGTTCACTTAAATTCCATTGACTGAAGCAAGTCACATGGCCTAGCCCAAAATCGGTGGGGCGGAAGAATTGTATTTGCCTGCAGGGAAACATGGTATAGGCGGGAGGGACAAATAATTAGAAACAAATGATACAATTTATCAGGGTTGATAACATGGATACTGAGATTGTCCCAAAAGTTATAGGTTTTTAGTATGAAGAGGAGGATTGTAAACCAGTTGCCGAAGCTTAAAAAGATAATCCTTTTAATAACTAGGAGTATATAGCTAATATCATCATAAAATTGTCAAAAAGATCGTGTTAGTTAGTATTAAAACTGAGCTGGGCGATGACCAAACTTTGCAATTTTTATGCTCTACATCCTTTTTTTTTTTTTTTTTTATGGGGTCGCTATGAGTCGGAATTGACTTGAAGGCACTGGGTGGTGGTGGGTACATCCTTTTTTAAAACAAGAACATTCAACTACAAATCAACTAAGTGGTTGAGTAAAGCAAAGTAAATGTCTTGAACTAGATACCGATTTGTAAAAGCTTACTAAGTTTACTGTTTTCATTTTTAGCAATTTCTTTTTAAAAATCATCATAATTCCACTACCTTTTCCTGTTGATGAATGTGCAGGAGTGAAATGCCAATCCATTGAGTGCAGTTGGAAATGCTTCATGTCTACAAGCAAAAACTTGGCTAACTTCTTGCATAGCTTTTGTATTTATTTAGACACTAAAGATATAGAGACATTATTTTTTTGGAAACCCCAAATAGTTGCATGACTAAGCCTTAATTAAAACAAGGATCATATTTTAAGGCAGGACAGCACGGGGAACCTGGTTCTGCTTTTGGTAAGTCCTGGGAGGAAGTACCCACAAGAATCCCTTGGGAAGACTCTGTTCAGAACTTTATAATCCCAGCTTGTTACAAATGAGGGAGATAGGAAAACTTGAATCCACGGCTACATATAATTTTCTCTCTGAATTGCCTGATGTTGTCTAGATCTATTAAAATAGAAAAATCACGTTACATGGTGCATTATGCTACATGACAATGAAAATAGCTAACATTTGAGGAGCTACTACTAAGTGCTAGGCATTTTCTTAGCACATGTATTGCCTTAATTGAATCCTCATAATAACATGGTTATGGGAATAACCATCTATGAGGTAAGTGTTAGGATTGTATCCATTTTAGAGCTGAGTAAATGGAGGGATGAAAAAGTTAAGTGTAAGTTATACAAGTTATATACCTTACATATAAAATAAGCAATGGGGTGAGGATTCAAATCCAGGAAGTGTAGTTCAAAAGCCTGAATTCTTAACCAATGCAGTATATTCATGGTTCCCAAACCTGAGAGATTCTGGGTTATTGCTGTGAACTCATGGGCTACCTTAGGGAATTTAAATGTTTCAGAAGAGGCAGCAATATTGTCTAGACACCATGTGGATTATTATATTTAAATCTGTTGGACCTAACTACCGAAAAAATGAAGTTGTTAGGTATTTCTTTTGGCCCAGAGATGCCATGAAAAAATTCATTTTTTGAGTACTTTGGGAGCCACTGTGGTATATTGTCTCCATATAGCAACTTAAGTTTGTAGTAGGATTCCAGCCCTCTCTATCATTGGCATCTTTTACATCTAGGTTATCAGCATCCTTGTTTCTAATATTTTTTTTCTATTGGAATTATTATCATTTTCTAACCTTAATTATTACTATTAAAATTATTATTCCTATTAATTGTTATCATATTTGGGAATAAGCTTGGCAAAAAAATATTTTTATAAGGAGAGCCATCTGGTTTGCTTTGCCGGTACTGCATTCTGGAATACTGAATCTAATAGGAAGAATCCACCTGGCCCAGGTACTTGTGTGTAAAAAATGTAGAATGAGGCTTTAAATCAGGACTTTATATCAAGATGAAAAATAATTTTTTAAGATCAGCTACCATGGGTCTGTCACTTTGTCATACTGTGATGGCTTACATGTTGCTGTGATGCTGGAACTATGCCACCAGTATTTCATATACCACCAGCATCATGCATGGTTGACAGGTTTCAGCAGGGCTTCCAGACAAAGCCAGTCTAGGAAGAAGGACCTGGAGGCCGTGTTTGTACAAATGGTTAAGCACTGGCTGCTAACTGAAAGGTTGGCAGTTTGAAGCCACCCACTGGCACTACACGTGATCTGCTTCTGTAAAGATTATAGCCTGACAAACCCTATAGGACAGTTCTTTTCTGTCACATGGGGTCGTTATGCATCAAAATCAACTCAGAGCCCATATCAACAATACCATTTTGTGTGCAGACAGGACACACATGATGTGAGTTTGGTGGTAAGGGTGAGTCAAGTGACAAATTTGATTCTATCGGCTCTTCTATAGTAAACGCTTAAGTGTGTGATTATGTTGTAGGAAATATGTCGAAGCTTGTGGAGTTAAGCTAGGTGTATTCTCTAAAGGCATCTCTTAAATAGACACCCTTATAAAGAACATCCATCGTAAGCTCCTGGAGATTAGCGAAGTCTTATTTATATTCCTGTCTCTAGTGCCTTGCCCAGTGCTGGTATGTAATAAAGACTTAGTCAATGTTATTTGGATGAATGCGATGGGCAGGATGAAAGAGCTAAATAAAGGTAAGGTACTAATATTACGCCAAAATTTCTTAACTGTAGGCTTATCCCAGGAGTGCGTGATGTCATATACGAAATTGAAATAGAGGAAAAAGTTACTTTAATATGCCATTCCACTATGCTTTCTGAAAGGTATTGGTACCTGGTGGATGTGTGTGTGTGCATGTGTGTGTGTGTGCACGTGTGTGTGTGTTTGTGTGAGAGACAGAGGAAAATAGACTTGAAAATCGAATGAACTGCTATTAATAGTAGATGGTTTTCAATTGATTTAACGCTAGAAAGAAAAAAAGAATCTACAAAGTAAGGTGTCGTAGATAAGAATCTGCACACTCATTTTATGTTGCTGTTGTTATTAGTTGCCACGGAGTCCATTCTGACGCATGGCGATCCCGTGTGTGTCAGAGTAGACGTGTGCTTCATAGAGTTTTCAAGGCTGTGACCTTTTGGAAGCAGATCACCAGGTCTATCTTCCAAGATGACTCCGGGTAGGTTCAAACAACCTACCTTTCAGCAAGTAGTTGAGCAGTTAACTGTGTGCACCCACCCAGGTACTCCTCATTTTATAAGAACCATTGAAAGAGTAGCCCTACAAGGTAGGTGATAAGATTAGTTTATGTAATTACAGAAATTCCAAAGGATCCTACAGTTTCCAATGATTTCTATGAGTTCTTATATAAAACCTGAAGAATACATACACTGTCAGATCAAATTCATTAGCTATTGAAACATGGTATTTTATATACTTTTTTCTCTCTGAAATCTGCTTACCTTTTCCATTCTTTATTTCTACTGGATTCTTTTGGAATATCCATTGCCAGAGAGTCGATTTCGACTCACAGCAATCATATAGTAGAGTAGAACTACCCCATAGGGTTTCCAAGGCTATAATTTTTATGGAAGCAGACTGTCACATCTTTTTTCCTGTGGAGCAGCTGGTGGGTTCGAACCACTGACCCACCAGCTGCTAGCAGTTGAGTGCTTAGCCACCAGGGCTCCATTCTTTTAGAAAGTACATATTAAATGAGACATTTGTAAACAAGAAGGCAATTAATAATACAAATTGACAGACATGATGGTGCAGTGTTATTCATGCTGATGTGGAGAGACCAAAAATATAAAACCCCTACAGTCTTGCATGATTGAGCTGGAAAATTAAAACCAAACCCTGGATATTTGGAAACTGTTTGATTAGAGACAGGTGAAAGTGTTGGGTTATTCCAGAATGCTCTGTGGCTGTAAGGTTGAGTCTCTGATGGGCTGTGCATGTTCAGACGGAGCATATTTCAATACACTGCTCAGGCCAAGTCTGTGCTTCCTCTAAGTGGAGACATGGTTTCAGACTTTGGAAGCGGAGAAGTGTAAGGTCATACAATGTGCTTTCCAAATGCGGAGATGCTAAATTGATGACAAAGTCCCCACAATTCCATCCATTCACTTGATTTTGCTCAGCCGTGAGACAGAGACAATTAAAATGATCAGTCTCTGATTATGTTTGGGCCATCTACCTCTCCCTTATTGCTGTCTTTAAAGGGAGTGATTTAGATTCTCAGCTGAGTTTAATTCTGTAGCATTTTCCTGCTTTCCTTAGTCTTTATACTGCATTTCAAACATTTTAGAGTATGATACAATTTAAAAATTTATTTAGTTGCATGGATTTTCCGCACAAGCTACTGACTCTACAGTATTTCATTTCCATCAGAATCAAATGTAAATTTGAGGTCTTTTGAAAGTAAAATGAAATGTGTTGCTGTGGCCATGCCATTGAGGAGAGCCAGGAGGTTGAATTTATTTTCTGTGAAAGAGAAGCAAAATTTCAACACAGAGTGGGAAATGGGGTTTACAAATGAAGTGTACTGATCCTCACAACTTCCCCCAGCTGTCCTACAAAGTGCTTGGTTATTACTTTTCTTGGATACTCCTGATTCTTTCATAATTATTCACATGTTTCTTTGGCTAACCAACCTGAAAATAAAGATAGGCCATCTCCCACTATCTTCTTGATACTCAAGGAAGTGGAATGTCCCCAGCTTATTTTAATCCTAAAAACCAACTTTTTCTGCAAGAAAATCATGTATTCAATGATGGAAAGATGATATTCATTTTAAAACTGCAGAGAAGAAAGTTGATAAGTTAGTAATACTGAAAGGGAAATCATGGAAATTTAGGGTTGGTATTATTTATTTTTTGCTGAATTTCTTCTACTGAATCTATGAGTATGGAGATCTGACATGTTTTTTGATACCTTAGCAGTCTTCAGTCTTTTACATTTGATGACTTGATAATCCATAGCTTTGCAAGTCAACTGACGTTCAAAGAGCCCATGAACCCACTGAAGAAAAGTATCCACAGTCTTGTTTTTTTTTCATCTCCCACCCGCCTTCCTTGATTTGTTTACACTCTTGTGATTACTATCATCTTATTGTCTAACAACTCCCCACTGATAACTATTCATGTTGCAATGATTATGAAGAGAACAGGGAAGTGAACACAATGTACTCAGTTCTGTCTACAACCAGCACTATAATCTTGTGGCTGCCTTTGGAGAGTACGGTAGAAGAATAAGATACACTTTCTTCTGCATTTGGCAGAAGCCTAAGGTTTTGCTGGGAAAATAGGTTCAAATTTAACTGAGATCTACATTTCAGATGTGCTTTGCTCATATAAAGTGTCATAAATTGGAGAATGGTAAGTTGATGAATGCAGCAAAAAAAATGGCTTCACCTTCAATTGTCATTTTACAGTTACTGAGGCCCATTCATTATAATAATTAAAAATATTAAGTATATAGAAGAATCATCTGTTTCTGTGCTGGAAATTTGGAAATATATTTGATGAGTTGTTAGAAAGTGAATAAAATCTCTGTTGAATATTTAAGAAAAATTTTCATAACGATTCCTGGGGTTGGTGACTAAAAGAAAGAAGATGAAGCAATTCATTTTCTTTTTTAAGGATGATTGATTTTAAAGCTGGAAAACTGCTTTTATTTATTATTTTGGTGTGGAATTTCTAGGACATAGCCAGGAATCTTATATTTTGATATCCTGTAATCTTATATTTTGATACCCTTTTTCACTTTTCCTTCTGAGTCTCAGTTAATTTACCCCAATCTATATACAGTCACTATGAGTCAGAATCGACTTGAAAGCAATGAGTTTTTTGGTTCTAAGGAGCTAGAAGTCCCTGGGTAGGGCAAATGGTTAAGCACTCAACTACTAACCAAAATTTTGGCTGTTCAAATCCACCAGGAGGTGCCTCAGAAGAAAGGCCTAGCAATCTGCTTTTGAAAAGTCACAGTCGTGAAAACCCTATGGAGTACAGTTCTACCATGCAACACGTGGGGTTGTCAAGAGTCAGAATTGACTCAACGGCGACTGGATTTTGTTTTTGTCTTTTTCATAAGGAACTAGGTTGACAAGAAGTAATAAAGAAGGGGTGCCATAAATATCTCACTGGACATTGGACTTATACTGAGCCCTTTTCATGCCTTGAACTGGCATTTTAAGTCTTTACTTAAGGAACATTTTACAATGTTGAAAATATGTCTACTGTTCAGGAGACGTGTTCATTCACAGAAGCATTGGAAGTCCCAGGGAGTCTTGATTCAATTAAGGAGGATTGAGATCATTCTTCTCAAGTGAAAAATTGGTTGTCCTGTCTGTTATATTTCCCTCACATACTGTGTATGAAGTCAGTATTTCCAAGAAGCACCTCGTGTTATGATCCTCAGGCTGCTTTCTCATCTGGTTTCCATAGATAAATGCTACATAATGTGATCGGACAGTGACAATCGTATTTACCCACAGCGTCCAACCCATCTCTTAGGCACTTGTTCAAAGGAGTGATGTCTCAATTCAGAGACGCCCAGGTCAGAAACAAGCTCATGGTAAGTTTTCAATCATTTTCAAAAGTGCGCGTTCAGAGTGGGATAACGGAGTGGAGAAGGGACAAGATTGAGAATTACTTATCTCTTTGGTGCCTGAAGATGTTTCCACAATGATAGTGGGCATTTCTCCAGAGATTTGTGGAATAACTTACACTTTCCTTAGAGTGTGAAGAACGAAAAGTCAACAGATGTTGTTTTTGCCTGAGGGTATGTCGTCAAGGAAGTGACCCCAACTGACTTTGGAGGATCTTGATGTTCTAGGGGTGAAGATGTGGGGTGGACCTCCTCAAGTCTATTTTGAATCTTTGTCAAAAGAAATTCTTAATTACATGCTAGAAGCTAGCCTAGTGTACTGAACACTTTTCGTTTTCTAGTGTATTCAAAATTTTTTTCAATTGTTTCTTTTCTTCATCTACATGTAATCCATAATGACTTAAAAATCCAATATTTTTATAATAGATGCCTTCTGCAATGACTCCATCCAGATTCTGCTAGATGAGTGAATATGTATACCAAATCCATCTCATTTAACTGCTTGGAGTTGACAAATAGTTAAAGCAGAAAAACCATTTGCATGTCTTCCTATATGTACTATGTCGATGCTCCTCAAAACTGTAAATTCAATTTAATATACATGAATTTTGGAGTGAAAAGGCCAATTTCTTCTTAAAGTGGGGTTTCTTGATTATACAGAAAGTCTGTTGTTGTGGTTGCATGCCGTCAAGTTGATTCTGACTCACAGTGACCGTATATGACAGAGTAGAACGATCTCATACGGTTTCCTAAGCTGTAATCTTTATGGGAGTAAATTGCCAGGTCTGCTGGTGGGTTTGAACCACCGACCTTTCAGTTAGCAGCTGAGAGTTAACCCCTGCACCATTGGGGCTTCTTTACAGGAAGCATAGTACACTATAACTCTTTGGATCTCATAGGCAATTAAGGTCTCTGGGCACTTTCACAAAAAACAACTAACACTACCAAAAGCACCACATTAAACTTTCATGAGAGTTTTTTATGTCTGAGTACTTAAGAGATTCTGAAACAATGTCAACAGGTTTGGGCAAGTTGGTAAAGATATTTTCTATTATTTAGTTTATTTTAAAGTTGTTCAAGAACTGAGCTGCTTTGTGGCCCTGAAGCTTCCCTCAACTGCCAACACTGAAATAGTTGTACAGCTCTTTTTTAACTGCTGCTACTTAAACCCAAGCTCTGAATCATTTGTGGGAATCTGAACTTTCCCTGGGAGTTAACCAGCACCTAATTTTTGTAGATGGATAAATTGAAAAGGATAATTAGATTCAGTTCTTATTTCTTCTCATTTCCTTATTTTCCACATTTCCTAAACTTTGGCAATCAAAATACCATACTTCTGAATCTGTTTATGTTTGTTTTCGTCTTCTTCAGTGGCTGGGTATGTATTTTACCTTTAAGAGACTTCCATAACATTTTTCCATGCCCAGGAACTGCTGAATTTTTACAGTGGCATCTTGCCCGCTCTGTGCCATGGCTGTTGCTTGATACAGCAAATCTGAGTGGTCTGGCTCACCATCAGACGACTGTCATTCCATTTTTTTTTCTACTACTAACCTTTGAGCATATGTGGAAAGGAATATCAAAACATGACTTTCTCCCTGTCTCATTTACTAATTAGCTTCCTATTCCTCATGCACTGCAGGCAACTGAGATCACCAAGAAATCGCAAGTTAACCAATTGCTGTCGAGTTGATTCCAACTCATGACAACTCCATGTGGCTTGTAGATGCATCACTCCAATCTTTGCCTCCGGCTTCCTTTTGCGTCTGTCTCTGTGTCTCTTCTTCTCTCTTGACAAGAAACCAGAAAAACCAGTAACCATTGAGTAGACTCTGACTCATGTTGGCCGCATGTGTGTCAGGGTAGAGCTGTGCTTCATAAGGTTTTCAATGGCTGATTTTTTGGAAGTAGATTACCAGGTCTTTCTTCCAAACCTCCAACCTTTTAGTGAGCATCTGAGCATGTTAACATTTTGCACCACCCAGGGATTCCCACTACCAGGTTATCATGATTGCTAGAGCAGATTACATGGCCTCAGGTACATGGTATGTGGTCACTAATTTAGTGAGTGCATTTTTTCCATCTCTCTCCGGAAGGGACAACTCAAATTTAACAGGAATGGAAAACCCTATATATTGATAGTCTTGCCCCAAGTCTGTGCTAAATTTCCTTACAGCCTGTGGAATATGGATCCCTTGAACAGTCTGCGGAACATCACATTGGCCCACTATATGGGTGCTGTGGTGTTATTGTACTGGCTGAGCAAAAGGTTGAAAATCTATTGGAGGCCTTCGTAAGATATATACACTCAAAATGGTATATATAAATCCCATGAAGATTCAGGAAGGTGTCCCTGGGTGGCACAAAAGTTAAATACTCAACTGTTACCTGAAAAGTTGGCAGTTTGAACCCATCCAGAGGTGCCTCTGAAGTAAGGCCTGGTGAGCTACCTCTGAAAGTTCGTAGCCTTGAAAACCCTATGGAGCACGTGGGGTCACCATGAACTGGAATCGACTCCAATGACAACTAACAACAATAGGGGTCTGGGGCATGCCAAAGTCCCTACCGCCAAGGAGAAAGCGCAATACCAGGCAGGCCTGTTTAGATTCTAGAGGCCATGAACTGGTAGAATACTAGACTTCTGTTTATCTTCCTGTGTATTTCAAAAATAAACTTTGCCTTTCAGCACCTAAAACATAAATAATAATAATAAAGAATAGCTTTTTATGCTGAGGCTTCCAATATACGCTGCCTTTGTTGGCGGTCAGCACTAGGAAGTGAATCCCTACTTTCCTCAGCTCAGTCATTCTCAGAGGGCATTGGCAATGGGCCATTGGAATCACAGGGAAAATAAGGCTAAAGTGATGCCATCATGGTAAATGACAAAGCTGAGGGCTAAAAACATCATTTGTTTCCTATGAGCTTGTTGTATGCAATGTTTTTCATCTGGGGCTACCCCTCACATGCTCACTCCGTCACATGAAATAACCCAGACTAATCTAGTGTCACAGATGTCAAGGGAGTTCCCACAACACTTTACCATATCAAATTGAATTACATTTTTTAAAAATATGAAAATAATTAATTATGCTTGAGACGTTTTACTGGATATTTTCTATCGCTATCTGAGGAACTCTGGGACTATGAACATGTTTGCCCCCCAAGCCTTACGCAGTATGTTATCTCTGCTGGGTTCTTGGACTCTACTCAAGATCTGACTTGTAACTGCTTCCTCAAAAAATGCTCTCACAAACATGTTTTTCCATCATTTGGGGGTATTTACAGAACTCCTGAAGACCCTAGAGGTCCATGGATTTCCTTATTAGAAGACATTGCTTTAGACACTATTTTCCTGGCCATTTCTCTAATTGAAATTTAAGTTTACTGAGAGAACCTGGAGAGGCTCAGCAGCTGTTGATGCTGTGGGATGCTAGTTACCAATAGAGACGCCCTGTGCTTGAGACATTACAATCAGGAGCTCTGTTTTATTATACTGAGCTGCGGAATCGTTCTTACATGTTCAAAAATAAAAAGCTACGTTCATCCTGCATTACTCGCAGTTTTAATGGAACAAACAAGTAACACTAATACTGTGAGCTATTGCTTAGACTTCTAGTTATATTCATCATTATGCATCAAATCAGTATGTATTTTATTACCTTGATTTGATAAATGTGCTTGATGTATATACTCATGTATAAATGTGTTCCTGTTGATATTATGCTATTATGACATTACCAGTAAGGATATTAAAAATAATAAAGGTGAATTGTTAATGAGTATTGATGTGTAAACATGTGCTCTGTGCTTTGCTGGTGCAATCTAAATACAGATTCGCAATAATTTAATGAGGAGATAGTATTATCCACAAAGAGATGAGAAAATGTAGGCTTAGGGAGGTGAAATAACTTGGCTAAAATCCTATATCGAGAAAAAAACAAGGCTGGGATTTCACCTCAAGTCTCTCTAGCTCTTTTTTTTTTTTTTTCCTCTCTCTCTCTAACTCTTAAAGCCTTGTATTTAATCACTGTGGTAGAATAACTCCCTACTAGAAAAAACCTCAACATAAAAAAACAAAAATCCTCACAACTGGACCAGTAAGCAACATCATGATAAATGGAGGAAATACTGTTGTCAAGGATTTCATTTTACTTGGATCCACAACCAATGCCCATGTAAGTAGCAGTCAAGAAATCAAATGATATATTGCATTGGGTAAATCTGCTGCAAAAGACCTCTTTGAAGCATTGAAAAACAAAGACGTCACTTTGAGGACTGAGGTGTGCCTGACCCAAGACATGATATTTTCAATTACCTCACATGCATGTGAAAGTTAGTCAATGAATAAGAATGATGGGAGAAGAATTGATGCCTTTGAATTATGGTGTTGGTGAATAATATTGAATATGCCATGGGATGTCAGAAGAACTGACAAATCTGATTTGATGGGGAACTTCCAGAAATTCAGGCCAGTTTCAGAAGAGGATGTGGAACCGGGGATATCACTGCTGATGTTAGATGGGTAAATCTACTGCAAAGGACATCTTTAAAGTGTTGAAGAGCAAAGATGTCAGCTGAAGGCGAAGGTGCGCTTGACCCAAGCCATGGTATTTTCAGTCACATCATATGCATGTGAAAGCTGGACAACGAATAAGGAAGACCAAAGAAGAATTGACGCCTTTGAATTGTGGTGTTGGAGAAGAATATTAAATATACCATGCACTGCCAAAAGAACAAACAAACCTGTCTTAGAAGTACAACCAGAATGCTCCTTAGAAGCAAGGATGGCGAGACTGTGTCTTACATACTTTGGATATGTTATCAGGAGGGATCAGTCCCTGGAGAAGGACATCATGCTTGGCAGAGTACAGGGTGAGCGGAAAAGAGGAAGACCCTCAAAGAGGTGGATTGACAGAGTGGCTGCAACAATGAGCTCAAGTATAACAACGATTGTAAGAATGGCTCAGGACCGGGCAGTGTTTCGTTCTGTTGTGCGTAGGGTTGCTATGCCTCGGAACTGACTCGACGGCATTTAACAACACCAACAACAGCCAGAGCGCTCCTTGGAAGCAAGGGTGGTGAGACTCCGTCTCACATACTTTGGACATGTTTTCAGGAGGGACCAGTCCCTGAGGAAGGACATCATGCTTCATAAGGTAGATGGCCAGTGGGAAAGAGGAAGGCCCTCAACAAGGTGGACTGACACAGTGGCTGCAACAATGGGCTCAAACATAGCAATGATTGTGAGGATGGTGCAGGAGTGGGCAATGCTTTTTTCTGTTGTACATAGGGTCATTATAAGTTGGAACTGACTCTACAGCACCTAACGGCAACTGTAAAAAAAAAAAAAGGTAAACTTAGAAAATCTTATTTATTTCTGTATTCATGCAAGAGGATTATCTTTGTAAAGAGTTTTTTTTTTTTAAATATTGAATTATAACTTATATACAACCAAGTGTACACATTTTAAGTGTTCAGGTCAATTTGCCACCACTCGTCAGTTTGTTGTACTGTGTGTGGTACTGTGGTGGCTTGTGTGTTGCTGTGATACTGGAAGCTATGCCAAAAGTGTATCAAATACCAGCAAGGTAGTGGACAGGTTTCAGCAGAGCTTCCAGGCTAACACAAACTGGGTAGAAGGACTTGACAATCCAATTCTTAAAAAAAAAAAAATTGACCAGTGAAAACTTTATGAATAGCAGTGAAACATTGTCTGATATAGTGCCAGAAGATGAGTCCTTCAGGTTGGAAGGCACTCAAAATATGACTGGGGAAGAGCTGCCTTCTCAAAGTAGAGTTGACATTACTGATGTGGATGGAGTCAAGTTTTTGAGACTTTCATTTGCTGATGTAATACAACTCAAAATGAGAAGAAACATCTGCAAATATCCATTAATAATCAGAACATGTTGGGGGATATCTAGGTCAATTGGCATGAAATAGTTCATAAAGAAAATGTTCTACATCCTGCTTTGGTGAGTAGCGTCTAGGGTCTTAGAAGCTTGCAAGCAGCGATCTAAGATAAATCTATTGATCACACCAAGTTTGTAGCAAAGGGGAATGAAGAAAACCAAAGGCCCAAGGAAAATATTAGTCCAAAGGACTAATGCACCACATGAACCACAACCTCCACCAGCCCGAGCCCACATGAACAACAACCTCCAGCAGCCTGAACCCAGCTACCACCACAACAGCTCTGACAGGGATCACAATAAAGGGTCTTGGATAAAGCGGGAGAAAAATGTAGAACAAAATTCAAACTCACACAAAAAAAAGGCCAGACTTACCGGTATGACAGAGACAAGAGGAACCCCCAAAATTATGGCCCCTGGAAACTTTGCTAACTTAGTACTGAAGGCACTCTTGAAGTCCACCTTTCAGCCAAAGATTAGAGAGTCCTATAAAACTAACAATAACACATGTGAAGAATGTGTTTCTTAGTTCAGTCAAGGATACGAGACCAAATGGGCAACACCTGCCCAAAAGCAAAGGCAAGAAGGAAGGAAGGGGCAGGAAAACTGGATGAATGGACACAGAGAACCCTCAGTGTAAAAGGAAAGGGGGGAGAGTGCTGACATTTTGTGAGGATTGCAACCAATGTCACGAAAACAATTTGTGTATAAATTTTTGAATGAGGAGAAGAACTGGAATGTGGAATGTACGAAGTATGAATCTAAGAAAATTGAAACTTATCAAAAATGAAATGGAATGCATAATAATTGATATCCTAGACATTACTGAGCTGAACGGGACTGGTATTGGCCATTTTGAATTGATCAGTCATATGGTGTACTATGCCAGGAATGACAAATTGAAGAGGAATGGTGTCGAATTCATTGTTAAAAAAAAAAATTTTTTTTTTTCAAGATAGATCCTGAAGTACAACACTGTCATTGATAGGATAATATCCATATGCCTACAAGGAAGATCATTTAATAAAAGTATTCAAATTTTTGCACCAATCACTAATGCCAAAGATGAAGAAATTAAAGATTTTTACCAAATTCTGTAATCTGATATGGATCAAATGTGCACTCAAGATTCATTGATAATTACTGGTGATTGGAATGAGAAATATGGAAACAAAGAAGTTTTAGTAGTTGGAAAGTATGGCCTTGGTAGTAAAAATGATGCCAGATATAGTATGATAGAATTTTCCGAGACAAAAGACTTATTCATTGCAAATACTTTTTTCAACAACATAAATGGTAACTATACATGTGGACCTTGCCAGATGGAATACACAGGAATTAACTCCACCATATCTGTGGAAAGAGAATGTGGAGAAGCTCAATATCAGTAGTCAGAGCCAGGCTAGGGGCCACAAAAGCCAATGTATGACCTTGAGTATATCCCACCTGAATTTAGAGACCACCTCAAGAACAGATTTGACCCCATTGAAAAGTAATGGTCAAAGACCACATGAGTTGTGGGATGACATCAAGGACATCATATATGAAGAAAACAAAAGGTCATCAAAAAGACAGGAAAAATGAAAAGGCCAAAATGGATATCAGAAGAGACTCTGAAACTTGCTCTTGAATGTAGAATAGCTAAAGTGTATGGAAGAGATGAAGTAAAAGAGCTGAATAGAAGATTTCAAAGGGAGGATCTAGAAGACAAAGTAAAGTATTACAAAGAAATGTACAAAGACCTGAAATTAGAAAACCAAAAGGAAAGAACACAACCAGGATTTCTGAAGCTCAAAGAACCGAAGAAAAATTCAAGCCTCGAGCCACAATACTGAAGGATTCTATGGGCAAAAGAGAGCCTGGTGGCCCAGTGGTTAACAGCTTGGCTGCTAGCAAAAAGGTTGGCAGTTCATATCCACCAGCTGTTCCCTGGAAACCCTATGGGGCAGTTCTACTCTTTCCTTAGGGTCACTATGAGTCAGAACTGACTAAATGGCAGTGAGTATTTTTGTTGTTGTTGTTATGGGCAAATTATGGAATGACACCGGGAGCATCAAAAGAAGACAGAAGGAATGTATAGTCACTGTACCAAAAAGATATGGTCAACATTCAACCATTTCAGGAGGCAGCATCTGATCAATAACCTGTGGTACTGAAGGAAGACGTCCAAGCTGCACTGAAGGCATAGGCAAAAAACAAGGCTTCAGGGATTGACGGAATACCAAATGAGATGTTTCAACAAACAGATGCAGCACTGGAAGTACTCACTCAGGTATGCCAAGAAATTTTGAAGACGGCTACTGGCCAATCGACTGGAAGAGCTCCATATTTGTTCCCATTTCAAAGAAAGGAGATCTAACAGAATGCGGAAAGTATTGAAAAATATCATTAATATCACACACAAATAAAATTTTGCTGGAGATCATTCAAAAACAGTTGCGGCAGTACATCGACAGGTAAATGTCAGAAACTCAAGTCGGATTCAGAAAAGGATGTGGAACGAGGGACAGCATTCCAAATGTCAGATGAAAGCAGACAATACCAGAAAGATGTTTACCTGTGTTTTATTGACAATGCAAAAGTATTTGACTGTGTGAATCATAACAAATTATGGATAACATTGCAAGGAAGGGAAATTCCAGAGCACTTAATTGTGTTCATGAGGAACCTGTCCATAGATCAAGAGGTAGTCGTTTGAACAGAACAAGGGTATACTGAGTGGTATAAAATCAGGAAAGGTGTGAATCAGGGTTGTATCCTTTCACCATATGTATTCAATCTGTATGCTGAATAAATAATCCGAGAGCCTGGACTACATGAAGAAGAATGTGGTGTCAAGTATGGGGAAAGACTCATTAATAACCTGTGATATGCAGATGATGAGACCTTACTTGCTGAAAGTGAAGAGGACTTGAAGCACTTTAATGATGATCAAAGAACACAGCCTTAATATGGATTACACTTCAACATAAAGAAAACAATAATCCTCACAATTGAACCAAAAAGCAACATCATGAGAGATGGAGAATATATTGAAGTTGCTAAGGATTTTATTTTACTTGGATTTATAATCAACACCCATGAAAACGCAGTCAGTAAATGAAATGACATATTGCATTGGGCAAATCTGCTGCAAAAGACTTCTTTAATATGTTAAAAAGCAAATATGTCACTTTGAGGGCTAAGGTACACCTGACCCGAGCCATGGTATTTTCAATCACCCAATGCACATGTGAAAGGTGAACAATGAATAAGGAAGACTGAAGAAGAACTGATGCCTTTGAATTACGGTGTTGACAAAGAATATTGAGTATACCATGGACTGCTGGAAGAACGAACAAATCTGTCTTGGAAGAAGTACAGCCAGAATACTCCTTAGAAGCGAAGATAGTGAGACTTCATATATAACCAAAACCCATTGCTGTCAATTCCAGCTCATAGTGACCCTATAGGACAGAGTAGAACTGCCCTATAGAGTTTCCAAGGAGTGGCTGGTGGATTTGAACTACCAAACTTTTTATTATCAGCCGAGTCCTTAACCACTGCACCACGAGGGTGCCAACATATATATATATAAAAAAAAATTTTTTTTTTATATATATATGTACGTGTATATACATATATGTAATATCAATAAGACTTTATCAAAATCAAAAACTTCTGTTCTTCACAAGACACACTGAAGAAAATGAAATGGCAAGCTAAAGACTGGAAAAATTTTCAATGTACCAATAGATGATTGATTGATAGGATGGATGGATGGATGGGTGGATGGGTGGACGGATAGGTAGGTAGACAGATAATCTTCAAAGGTTCTGTATCCAGAATATATGTGTAGACCTCTTGGTACTCTATAGTAAAAGGACAACTGGCACAATTTTTTTAAAAAGTAAGCAAATGATTTGAAAAGATATTTCACAAAAGAAGACATAAGGATAGTCAATAAGGAAATGCTCCATATTATTAGACATCTAGGAAATACTAATTAAAACCCCAATGACAGTTCATATACATTTGAATTGCTAAAATTAGAGTACTAATGTTGCAATTAAATATTGCAAAGGGTATAAAGCAACATAAACTCTCATAGCCTGTAGGTAGGAGCATAAAGTAGTAAAATTATTTTGAAAAAGAGTATGGCAAGTTTATATAAATGTGTATGTTTGTATATGTACCATATGACCAAGCAAATTCACTCCTAGAGGAATGTAAACTATGTCCATGCAAAGACTTGAAAATCAATGTGTATACCAAAAACAAAAACAAAAAACCAAACCCAGTGCCGTTGAGTTGATTCCGACTCATAGTGGCCCTATAGGACAGAGTTGAACTGCCCCATATAGTTTCCAAGGAGAGCCTGGAGGATTTGAACTGCCAACCTCTTGGTCAGCAGCCATAGCACTTAACCACTACACCAGCCAGGATTTCTAATGTGTATAGCACCTTTAAACATAATAGTACAAAACATGAAAACAAATCAAACATCCACCCACAGGTGAGTAGATAGCATACTGTTGATATTCATTACAATGGAACACTACTGAGGTGTAAAAACGAACATGCTACCGATGTGTGAATCACAAAAACATGCTGAGCAAAATAGTACATGCTGTATGATTCTATTATATGATGTTCTAGAGCAGGCAAAACAAATCTATAGTGATATCAATCAAATTGGTTGTTGTCTATAAGTAGCTAATGGGGGGCTAATTCCAAAGAGGCACAAGGGAATTATTTGGGGAGACAGAAGTGTTGTGTATCTTGATTTAGATGGTGGTTACATAGGTGTATACACTTGTCAAATTGACCTTCTTGATATGTTGTTGTTGTTAGGTACTGTCAGATCAGTTCTGACTCATAGCAGCCTTAAGTACCCAGAAAAAACACTGCCCAGTCCTGTGCCATCCTCACAATCACTGCTATGCTTGAGCCCATTGTTGCAGCCACTGCGTCAGTCTATCTTGTTGAGGATCTTCCTCTTTTTTGCTGTCTCTGTACCAAGCACGATGTCCTTCTCCAGGGACTGGCCCCTCCTGATAACGCGTGCAAAGTACTTGAGATAAAGTCTCACCGTCCTTCCTTCCAAGGAGCACTCTGACTGTAATTCTTCCAAGACAGATTTGTTAGTTCTTCTGACAGTCCATGGTATATTCAATATTATTCACCAACACCATAATTCAGAGGCATCAATTCTTCCATCACTGCCCAGCTTTCGCATGCATATGAGGTGATTGAAAATATTACGTCTTGGTTCAAGTGCACCTGAGTCCTCAAAGTGACATTTTTGCTTTTTAACACTTTGGAGACGTCATTTGCAGCACATTTTCCCAGCACCATATGTTTTCGAATTCCTGACTGCTGCTTCTGTGGGTGTTGACTGTGGATCCAATAAAATGAAATTCTCGACAACGTCAATCTTTTCTCCATTTATCATAATGTTGCTTATTGGTCCAGTTGTGAGGATTTTTGTTTTCTTTATGTTGACATGTAATCCGTACTGAAGGCTGTAGTCTTTGATCTTCATCAGTAAGTGCTTCCTTGTCTTCGCTTTTAGCAAGTAAGGTTGTGTCATTTACATATCACAGGTGGTTCATGAGTCTTCCACCAACCCTGATGCAACATTCTTCTTCATTTAGCCCTGGCTTTCGGATTTCTCAGCTACAGATTGAATAAGTATTGTGAAAGAATGCAACCCTGAAGCCACCTTTCTTGATTTTAAACCATGCAGCATCCCCTTGCTCTTTGTCTATGTACAGGTTCCGCATGAGCAAAATTAAGCATACTAGAATTCCCATTCTTCACAATTTATCCATGATTTGTTATGATCCACCCAGTCAAATGCCTTTGCATAGTCAATAAAACGCAGGTAAACACCTTTCTGGTATTCTCTGCTTTCAGCCAAGATCCATCTGACATCAGCAATGATGTCCCTTCCTCCATATACTCTCCTGAATCTGACTTGAATTTCTGGAAATTTCCTGTTGATGGACAGCTGCAACCACTTTTGAATGACCTTCAGCAAAATTTTACTTATATGTGATATTAGTGATATTGTTCAATAATTTCTCCATTTCTTGGATCACCTTTCTTTGGAATGGAAACAAACATGGATCTCTTCCAGTCGATTGGCCAGGTAGCGGCCTTCTAAATTTCTTGGCATAGACAATTGAGCACCTCCAGCGCTGCATCTGGTTGTTGAAACATTGTATACTATGATATAATCCCCATGATAACTTGTTTTAAACAATTAATTGCGGCTTAAAGAAATTTAAAAATGAAAAAAAATTTTTATATTTACCTACATATTTACCGTATCTGGTGCTATCGATTTCTTTGTGTAGGTCTGCGTTTTTACTTGGTAGCATTCTTTCAGCCTAAAGGACATCACTGCTAACATTTCTTGTCATGCCGGTGTGTGGTGGCAATAAATTCTCTCAATTTTTGTTTTTCTGAAATTATTTGAATCTACCCTTATTTTTAAAAGATATTTTTGATCAATATAGAAATCTAAGTGGACAGATAATTTTCTTTCAGCACTTAAAAAATGCCAGTCTATTGCCTTGCAGCTTGTGTTATATCTAATTAGAATTCGATAGTCACTGTATGTAATGTTTTTCCCTCCCATTGCTTTTAAGGTTTTTTATTTCTCATAGGCTTCCAGTAGTTTGATTATACTGTGCATGGTATGCTTTTCTTTGTCTTTATTCTGTATGGCATTCATTGAGCTTCTTGGATCTGTGGGTATGTGGTTTTCTTTACATTTGGAAATATTTCAGCTATTATTTCCTTAAATTTTTTTTTTTTTTTTTTTTTTAGCAGTCTCTTTCTCCTGTCTTTCAGAGATTCCAGTTACCAGCTGGGTGTACTTCTACAGCTCATTGAGTCTCAGCGTTTTCTTGTTGGGAGTTTTGGTTTCCCTGTCTTCAAGTTCGTTGACCTTTTCTTGCAGTATCTCATCTGCCGCTAAGCTCATTCAATGAGTTTTTTCTTTTCACATATTGAATTTTTCATTTTTAAAAGTTCAGTTTAATTCATTTTTATGCTTTCTGTTTCTATCTTCATGCTTATGTTTTTTAAATGTATTTCTTTTAAAAATATTTTTATTGACATATGTGTTGTAGGTTTTATATTTACAGAAATTTTGAATGCAAAGATTTCCTATATACCTTTTATAGGTATACCTATGATACATACATACAATATATATGTAGATATAAAACATATAATATTTTTTATATAACACACCACAACATAATATAGTATAATATGTATTATATAAAAAGGGAAACTGTATATAAGTTTATATATAGACTTATATAAGCTGTATATAAGTTTTCCATTTTATTAATACCTTATGTTGTTGTTGTTAGCTGCCAGATCTGTCTTAGTTTGGAATCTCAGCTGAAACTTCTTCAGCATCATAGCAACATGCAAGCCTCTAATGACAGACAGCAGAAAGTGAAAGTGTAATATAGAGTTTTAAAACGCACATTCTAGAATCTTTTGATTTCTTCAATGATCTTTCTTTCCTCCTTTCACGTTAATTTTGAAGTGAAGAAGTATTTGTCTCAATAAAATATTTAAAAGAGAAAGCATCTTAAACACACACAAAAAAAACAACACACCGTGTGTTAATTATTGAGTAGCTGATGCTGTCATCTACCTAAAAGCATTCTATTTTTTTACAATAGCATGAAAATAAAATAGTCTTTTATAGCCTTAGTAGCACTAATATTTTTTTAAATTGAGAATATAAAAATAGTGTACAGAGTGTAGAGGCGATTTGGCAAAGTTTATGAAATTAAATTTCATTCCACAAAAATAGTCCTATTTAACATTCATTGTTTATTTACTGTTTGTTTTATGTATTTTTTTCTCATTTAATTTTCCCAACTCTGTAAAGTAGACCCCGTTACTTTTTATAGATGAGAAAACTAAGGCCCAGAGAAATTATAGTATGTCAATGGCCACACAACTAGAAAGGGATAAAGCCTGGATTTAACCTTATCCTGTCTGATGTCAGATCTGATATGTTAACTGCTGTAATAACTTGCTTTCTTGCTGAATGCCCATTCTGTGAGTGGGTCCATGGAAAGATGTATAAAACTTGATTTGGTTTCTATTATCACGGAGCTCATAAAATTTGGGACAGGGAGGCATATGAAGAAATCAGCATACACATGCTAAGTACTAAAGTAGACTCTGTGTGTGAAGAGGGGACTTCCAGAGGCAAGAGACAATATGCACAAAGATATCAGAGTGAATAAAGATTAAATGCTGGGGGTGGAAGGAGAAGAACCTGGAGAGGTGGAGAGATGGCCTAGGTATTCTACTGAATATATCTAGCAAGTGGAACAACTTTTATTAGGCCTTGTGGGAGACGAACATGGCAGGGGTCTCTGCTATCAAAAAGCACCCAACCTTCTAGGGGAAAGATAAAGTACACAAATGTTGTCGTTGTTGTTAGTTGCCATTCAGTCGGCTCCAATTCATGGCAATCTTATGTATAACAGAGGAAAATGTTGTGTTCAGTCCTGTGCTATTTTCTTGATCTTTAATATGTTTGAGCCCATTGTTGTAGCTAGTGTCAGTGTGTTCACTGGGGGTTCCTTCATTTTTGCTGACTTTCCTTTACCAGACATAATGTCCTTTTCTAGCAACTGGTCTTTCCTGATGCAGTGTCCAAAGTAATTGAAATATCTAGCTGTTCTTGCTGCTAAGGGGTATCCTGGTTGTCCAAGATTGTTTGTTTACTCTTCTGGCAGAAAAAAGTTTTGTTTTGTTTTTTACATGCAAATGTATTTTTGCCATTGGGCAAACAAATTGGTGTGGGAGCATGGTGGGGGTTGGCAAATATTCATGAAACCTGGGGAATCATGTAAGGCTTGTTGCAGGAGTTGCCCCTAAACTGGGCACAGGATAAACATCTGGCCCATTGTAAACTAAAGTACTAGGATTTCTAGTTTCTCTTGGGTTCCATGAACTGTACTGTATTATGTTCAATGGAAAATAAAATACTCGTGTTTATCATATTTGGTTTGAGGGGATCTGGCATTTTGCCCTTGCTGTGAATTGCCCAAAGCTGAATGTGTTATGTTTCCAAAACTATTTTCAAAGTGGTTGGTGTTATGTAAGTTGAGATTTTTTAATCATTTAGCTAACTTGAAAAGTCTTCTGTGCATTTGTAAAAAAAAAAAAAGCCCATTCCTAGACATCATGTTTATTTCTCAAGTGGTGGCACTACTTTTAAAAATCAAGGACTTCAAAACCTTCAGTCACATTTTTCAACCATTACACAATGTGTTTCTCAAGCATATGCAAAATAATGACAGAGAGAAATCATTGAGCTTAGAGGGGGAAAAACAGCAGCTCAATTTAAAAGTTGGTTAACAAATATTATGATTTGTTATTTAACAGTTGTTTTCATTTGGCATTCGAAGATTTTCTCAAATGCAAGAGTGCATGGTGTATTAAGAATTATTTATGCAGTAAGCAAACATCTTTGGTTGAAATGTGGCTGGCATATTTAACTGAATCAAAAAAGAGAACACATTCTGGAGACTGATAATATTTTGGGAAATATTTAAAAACAGAAAACATTTTATTGATTTTTCAGAATCCTCTGTGGCTATTTCTGTCTGTAATTTTTTGAAAAATGGTGAATCTTCAAAATAATTACTCATATATCTTTTTCTAATGATTCAGTCTGGACCATACTTGGAATATTTTAGTACATTGTCTAATTCTGTTGAGGCTGAAATCTCTTCAGGCCACTATATTTTGATTAATTTGCCTGCTAACATATTTTTATGCATATGTTTTGTACTCTTCTCCTATGATGCATAGAGACTTCCAGATTCTTGTCTATTAGAAACCTGAAGTGCTGAGTACATGGTTTGGAATGGAACAAATGTAGGATGAGTCTGTGAGGTGAACTTAGCACCTTCCACTTGCAGAACAAATTTTTAAGTATCTGTAAAATTTAATATTAATGGAAGTTCTGAAAATAATGAACTCAGACTTACTGAGGACTGTTCTTGAATCTTCATCACTTTATAAGCATTTAAATGTATATTCATTTTTCATACCCTTTTAGAGATTTCTTGAGTTCTCTATTTGTTACAGAATGTAAAAAAGTTTAGTGATACATGTTCATTGGCATAGTGCAGCAAATAGCTAGTGGGATAAATAGATTTCTTTTGCAATGTTATCTTTACTCCTTGGGAATCATGGAGAACAAAGGGTGCATTGGAGTATTAGGTGTTAAAGTCAGAAGCTTCTTGATTAGAGGTCAAGTGCAATGGAAGATGAATGCCTGCTGAGGTTCTTTCCCTGAAACATACAGGAATGTTTGATGTTAATATCCAAGAACTCAAAAGAAAACTTGGAAAGGACTGGAGGAGTATATTTCCACAACCCTCTAAGGAAGAGATTATCCTGACCAATTGGTAGAAACACTGGCTTCATGAGCAGGGCTATTTTCTGTAGACTTTTTCACAGTCCTTACACATCAGGCAGCTTGATCTTCATTTGATTTCCTGAGTATACTACTCTACAAAGAAGGGAATGTGTTGAACAGCCAGCATGAACATCAGTCTGGTTGGCAATCAGAGGATCATAAATTATTAATTTGTTGGTTCTTTGACAGGAATGCATCACATGTCAGTTTGAGTCGCATAAGCTGGATTTTTTTCTTTGTGCTTAATTACCACCAGCAAAGATGATCATTAAATATCATTTCAAGATATATATAACCAAGAAGACAAAGCTACGGAGTAAAGAAAGATAACTGAAATATTCTCAATATTCTTAAATTATGATGTGTACTATGTTAAGTTTTTGATGTTTGACATGATAAATATAATTACAAACATTCTCTAAAATTATTGCTAGGATTGAACATTAGCTCAGATTGTGTTAAGGCAAGGAATGCCAAATAAAAGTCACAGTATCATAATCCTTTCAGGAGATCCCTTTCACAAAACATGTGACTCTTTTAGGATCACTACAATTGGAGCCCTGGTGGTGCAGTGGTTAAATTCTCATCAGGTAATTGAAACCCACCAGCCGCTCCATGGGAGATGAGACAGCCTGCTTTCGTAAAGTTTTCAGTCTTGGAAGCCCTATGGGGCAGTTCTACTCTGTCCTATGGGGTCATTATGAGTTGGAATCAACTCGATGGCAAAAGGGTTTGATCTTTTGGAACACGGAAGTAAATGCCAAGTCCTCATCCAACATTCCTTTGACCACCATTCCTGGACATGGAATTGAACTAAAGAAATTATTAAAAATCACTTTAAGCAGAAATAGGTCAGAACAAAAAGCATTTACACATTACATATAACCCACTAGTTTGTACTCTGGCTAACACTTTTTGAAACAGCATCTGAAAGGGCCTTGGTACAGAACATTCAAAGAATTACAAGACCACTGTAATTTGGATTTAGGAAGCTATTGCAATAGTCCACTTGCCTGATAAAGGTACTTTGGAGTATGGTGATGGTAAACTTACCGAGTGAAATAAACAGATTTGAAAGATAAGAGTTCTGGTGGAATGATCATGGGACATAAGCAAGAAAGATACCAGGGATGGTTCTAGGTTTCAGATTTAATTAGGTAGATAGACAGTGATGCAATTTATTGAAATAGGGACCATGCAAAGAGGACAAGATATGAGCTTGGTTTTGAGAATATTGACTTCAATGTGCTTTTAAGGCATCCAAAAGAATGTCTAGAAGACTGGTATGTAGCATCTTGTGACCTGAGTTTGGAGTCTGGTTGTGCCATTGTTCTATTATTTTCTTTAGGGTTTCTATGTAGAGTGATTTCTATACTAAATCTGTGTTTCCCTAGACTCCTGATACTGTCAGTAAGAACTTGTTCACCTTGCTATCCAGGCTGGTAGATCAGTTACATAAAACAATGGAAATACTTCTCTTATTTTTTTTGATAAATGTGGATTAAATGTTGGCAACAAGTCTCAGCTCTGAAATGTGATGATAATGCCCAGCCATTTCTTTTACATCTTAATGAATAGAATACCATGCTTCTTACCTTTGAAATCTGACTACAGAATCGTATTACACTTTGAAACTTCATTTTCCTCCAAAAAATCTTGGAACTTATTGCCCAGAATTCATTCTTTACTTTTCTTTCTGTGATCATTTCTGAGACTTTGATCCTTTTTTTTTTTTTTCAGTTGGTCTCTCTGATCAGTCAGGTGAATGGTGAAAATGAGATCAGCACCATGCAAGTACAAATGGAATATTATGATAAATTGAAGGAAAGAGAAAGCCATTTTAGGAAGATAGAATTCCCAAGATTATAACTCACTCCAGCCTTATGAAATAATACATTTAGGATTGTTCTTCAACCTTCTTTTGCATTTGTGGAAGCTGATGATAAACCACAATTTTTCCTTTTCAAAGGAAAAGGACCACAAAGCCTCTTTGGCCACCAAAGAGCTCAGCTCTTACAAAATATTTTGATGAGTAAGTGTAAATGAATCAGAAAACATACGGATTGAATTTCCACCATTACACTCATGAGAGGTCTTTTTTTTTTTTTTAAATGAGGAAAAGAATGTAGTTGACAAACAAGGGTTAGATTTTTCTGAATCAAATATTTAGAAACCAGTTCAAGAGATTTTCCTCCATCTGAATGAGCAAAAGGTCATTTGCCCATTCCTCATTTTATTCTTTGCTTATTTATTTTTGGCACCTATTCGCCCAGGTGCCCAAGGGAGGAAATTAGTAAACTTGAGCAAGCTGACTTTAAAGGTAGGCATCCATTTTAAGAACTTCCTTAATAAAATGCAGTGTCCCAGTGTTAGATATATATTTATCACACAAGAATTCTTCCCCCCCCCCTTTGAGAATATTGGTGTTGCTTCCATTTTAATGCCATTTGACGGCAAGAAGATTTGAGAAACAATTGCCTTCAGGGCTATCTCTGACCAAAATTTAGATAAAAGTTAAGTTTATCTTTATTTCTCATTCACCTCTCATTTTTACCATTTCTTCATGCCCTTTTGATATCCTAGCCTACCTGATGACTAGTACTCTGGGTTTTTACACTTTCTTTTAGCCTCCCAGCCCCTCCCCCCACCCGCAACTGGGGCATTCCCCTGATATGGCTAAGGTCCCATCACCAAAGCTTATACTTCAGTACCAATTTCAAAGTGCCCAAATAAAAAAAAAGCCCCCAAAATAGCATCTATTAATTACATGAATTTTTCTGAACTATATTCAAATCCTTTTTAGCCAGGCTGTTATTGTTGTTAGTTGCCATCCACTTGGCTCTGACTCATGGTGATTTATATGTAACAGAATAAAACATTGTTCACTCCTACTCCATCTTCATCATCTTTGATATGTTTGAGCTCACAGTTGTGGGTATTGTGTTAATCCATCTCATTTAGGGCTTCCTTCATTTTCACTGACCCTCTGCTTTACCAAAAATGATGTCCTTTTCTAATGATTGGTCTTTCCTGATGTTGTGTCTAAAATAAGCAAGATGAAGTCTCACCATACTCGCTTCTAAGGAGCATTCTGGTTTTATTTCTTCTAAGACTGATTTGTTTTTTCTTCTGACAGTCCATGGTATATTGATATTCTTCATCAACACCACAATTCAAACTCACTAAATCTTTTTTTTCGCTGCCTAGCTTTCGTATGCATATGAGGCAATTGAAGAGACCATGGCTTGGGTCAGGCATACTTTAATCATCAAAGTGATATCTTTGCTTTTTAGAACTTTAAAGAGGTCTTATACAGCAGATCTCCCCAATGCAATATGTTGCTTGATTTCTTGACTGCTGCTTCCTTGGGTGTTGATTGTTGATCCAAGTAGAATGAAATCTTTGACAACTTCAATTTTTTCACTGTTTATCATGATGCTGTTTATGAGCCTGATTGTGAGAATTTTTGTTTTCTTCATGTCAAGGTGTAATCCATATTGAAGGCTGAAATCTTTGATCTTCATCAGTGAGTGCTTCAAGTCCTCTTAACTTTCATCTGCATGTCACAGGGTGTTAATTAGCCTTCCTCCAATCCTGATGCCATGTTCTTCATATAGCTATACTTCTACTGTTTACTAAATTTACATCTTATCAATATGCATAAACCAATAAAATATCTAAAAAGCTATAGAAGAGGTGAAGGTTTCTAAAGGTCTGTTCTAATCATCACATTCCCCCATTATGATAATAGGTTTCATTAATGGCCCTAATTCTTCACCCTTCTTTGAATCCCTGCCCTTTGCCATATATCTTTGCAGTTCCTCCCACTAAAGAGGTGGTTCCTCTGCTATTCATAAGGTTTTTACTAATTCTTTTCAGAAGTAGACTGCCGGGTCCTTCTTCTGAGACGGAAGGAATACACAGAGTCACTATACCAGAACGAATTGGTCAATGTTCAACCATTTCAGGAGGTAACATATGTTCAGGAACTGATGATACTGAACGAAGAAGTCCAAACTGCCCTGAAGGCGTTGGTGAAAAACAAGGCGTCAGGAATTGACTGAATACCAATTGAGGTATTTCAACAAATGGATGCAGTGCTGGAAGTGCTCACTCGTCTATGCCAAGAAATTTGGAAGACAGCTACCTAGCCAACCAACTGGAAGAGATTCATATTTATGTCTATTCTCAAGAAAGGTGATCCAACCAAATGAGGAAATTATCGAACAGTATCGTTAATATTACACGCAAGCAAAATTTTGCTGAAGATCATTCAAAAGCAACTGCAGCAATACATTGACAGGAATCTGCCAGAAATTCAAGATGGATTTAGAAGAGGATGTGGAAACAGGGATATCATTACTGATGTCAGATGGATCCTGGCTGAAAGCAAAGAATCACAAAAAGATGTTTATGCGTGTTTTATTGACTATGCTAAGGCATTTGACTGCGTGAACCATAACAAATTATGGATAATATGATGGAGAGTGGGAATTCCTGAACACAGAATTCCTCGCATAAGGAATCTGTACGTGGACCAAGAGGCAGTCATTCGAACAGAACAAGGGAAAACTTCATGGTTTAAAGTCAGGAAAGGTGTGCGTCAGGGTTGTATCCTTTCACCATACCCATTCAATCTGTATGCTGAACAAATAATCCGAGAAGTTGGACTATATGAAGAAGAACAGGGCATCAGGATTGGTGGAAGACTCATTAACAACCTGAGTTATGCAGATGACACAACCTTGCTTGCTGAAAGTGAAGAGGACTTGAAGCACTTATTGATGAAGATCAAAGACCGCAGCCTTCAGTATGGATTGCACCTCAACATAAAGTAAACAAAAATCCTCACACCTGGATCAGTAAGCAACATCATGGTAAAGGGAGAAAAGATTGAGGTTGTCAAGGATTTCATTTTACTTGGATCCACAATCAATACCCATGGAAGGAGCAGTCAAGAAATCAAAAGACGCATTGCATTGGGCAAAGAGATCTCTTTAAAATGTTAGGAAGCAAATATGACACCTTGAGGACTAAGTTGTGCCTGACCCAGGCCGTGGTGTTTCCAATCACCTCATATGCATGCGAAAGCTGGACAATGAATAAGGAAGACAGAAGAAGAATGGATGCCTTTGAATTGTGGTGTCGGCAAAGAATATTGAATATACCATGGACTGCCAAAAGAACGAACAGGTCTGTCTTGGAAGAAGTACAACCAGAATGCTTCTTGTAAGCAAGGATAGGGAGACTGCGTCTCACACACTCTGGACATGTTGTCAGGAGGGATCTGTCCTTGTAGAAGGACATCATGCTTGTTAGAGGGTCAGCAAAAAAGAGGAAGACCCTCAAGGAGATGGACTGACACAGTGGCTGAAACAATGGGCTCAAGCATAGCAACAATTGTGAGGATGGTGCAGGACTGGGCAGTGTTTCATTCTGTTGCGCAAAGGGTCGCTAAGCGTCGAAACCTACTTGATGGCAACCTAACAACAACAAGGAGGTGGAGTGTATTTTCCCACTCTTTGGCTTTGAGTTTTTGCCATGTGACTGCTTTGGCCAATGGAATGTTAGTGGGCTTGTCTAAGTTGCTTCTTTGCGGCACCAATGGAAACAAATTCCAAAAGCCAGGCATTTAGTCCTAAAAGGTCTGAAAACTGACCTGCTGTGTCAGTGGCTAACTATTTCTGCACTAGTTCCTATGAAACTGAGATGGCTCCAGGATCCTATTCTGGAGCAGGTGCCTCCTTCAAACAACCCTGGGGTCAACTCGGGAAGACCTTAATAATACGTAGTACTTAATACTGACTACCTCTCAGGTGTTTACTATGATTCACTAGCAGCGTCATTCTACCACAAAGGCAGGGGACAAAAGGATAAAGGAAATCTACTTTCTTCTCTCTCTTTAGCTGCTCTACCAGTATTAAATGTTTTGCTTCTAGGTGTGGTTATTGAGGTCAATATTCTAAGTTTTCCTTTCTCTTCTAGTCCAGAAAGCAGATCTGTGATACAAACTTGGAGGAAACTGTTGAAATATAGCCTTCTGGCTTCCTAAATTTTTCTTGCTTGGGTCCAAGGCCTGAGTTGGGTTTATCTATCAATCAGAAATTTAAGAAAAAATTTAACTGGTGCCCTTAATATAAGAAGATATGAATTAGGTGCCAAAATTCTGAATTGAACAGGGTGACACAGAACTTGAGGACTGAAATGAGACAAGATTGTTTTATGAACCCTGAATACAGAATTTATTGGTGCATTCTGATTAGCTTGGTTGGAATAATTGGGTGTGACAATAAAGTACATATATGGAGATATCTTTTTTAAACATGTTAAGAAGTTTGCTTTGTGGGTGATTATGCAAGAGTCTGAATAATTACTATGCAACTTGTAAAGCTTATAATAAGCTCCTATATATCCATTTAAGCAAGGTACTTTTTTTTTTTACACCACTATGTACCTCAAACAACAGTGTTTTTTACTAGTTAGAACATGGACTATGGCTAGTACATTTTAATAAACACTAGATTTCAGACTATGATATTTGGGGAAATTAGGGAAAATAATTTTCATTGAATGAATGAATGAATCTGGGTATACCTGAAGAGTTGTCTGAACGAGAGCCAATATGAAATGTTGGGATGACCCTTAAACAGGAAGCTAGTGCTTTTAGCATTGATTTTAGAAATGAGGTGGGAGTAGAAACTCTACAAGTAGGAACTCTAGAGCCCATCAAGCTTACATGGAATCTTTGCAACTTATTTTCCAAGGCAAATCCAATATCAGAGTACCTTATTGCCCAAAGAGATTTAATGAATCTACAACGTGTGTACAGGGTGCCTTACTCAGAAGAGATGGGATCAAAGGTATATCCAGTGGCAGCTCAGGGTAGCAGGAGAGCAAAGATTCAGGGGTTAGACCAAGTTTTGAATCCGGGTTCTGTTCCTCACTAGCTTCGTACCTGGGTGGGTTACATGACTTTCCCAAGCTTCATTTTCTTCACCCAAAGGTAATGTTTACCAATTCAGACTGGTATGAGAATCAACTGAAATAATGTGTATATTTTATATATAAGGTTACCAGAATTTAGTGTAACTCTGTAATAACTTTATTTTCCTTTTCACTTTCTCCTATAGTCGGAGACTGTCTTACTCAATTTTGTATTTCACTTTAGTATCTAGCTCTGTCCCTGGTCCTTAATCAAGGGTTCACTAAATGTTCACCTTTGAATGAATGAGTCAATGAAACCATTTACACTGACGTTGAAAGTACCCTCTCAAGTGTAGCATAAGGTGCCGGTAAAACTATCTAGAGGCAAACTTATGCCATGTGGAAAGCTTGGTTTAGTTCTCAAAGTTCAGCAATTCAAGCTGCAATCAGTTCTTTCTCTCCTATGTCCTACCTCATCCTCTTTCCTCCAGAGAAAGTGAAAACCATCTCCTTCAAGTTTCTTCTGAATACATGGAATGTAACATCTGGACTGATCAAACAGTCCCTGTCTTTGTTATGCTTTGGCACCATGTGGAAGATTGTGCAGTTGGTGGCCAGAATGTTGGTACAGATATTCAGTCAGCTACAGCTCCAAATCTACATGGCTGTACCAAGCCATCATGCAGGTTGAACAACTTCTTCAAAGGAGCTCGATTCTGTAGTTCACTCAAATGTTTCCAGTTCCAGTTAGTTGCTACTGAGTAGATTCAAACTCATGACAATCCCATGTGTGTCAGAGTAGAACTGTGATGATTTTCAGTGAGTGGTTTTTTCAATGGCTGATTTTTTGGAACTAGATCACCAGGTTTTTCTTCTTAGGTACCACTAGGTGCACTTGAACCTCCAACCTTTTGGTTAGCAGTCGATCGTGTTAACCATTTGCACCACCCAGGGACTCCTTCAAAATGTTTACTACTGCCAATATGCAGACTTTCAAATTTGGTTTCTGTCTTTGTGACTAAAACTCAATATTTTGGCCTAAGATGATTCTTTTTAGTGAAGCCCAGAAAATCGCATCAACAGACAATGAACACCCTTATAGGTATGTGAATTGTTCTTTTGTTTAGAAGAGTATACGACCTTTTAAAAATTTACACTAAAAATCAAAACAAAATCTGTTGCCGTCGAGTCATAGCAACCCTATAGGACAGAGTAGAACTGCCCCATGGGATTTCCAAGGCTGTAACCTTTTTGGAAGAAACTGGGGCATCTTTTTCCTGTGGAGCGAGTGGTAGGTTTGAACTGCCAAACCTTCAGTTAGCAGCTGAGCACTTAACCACTGTGCCACCAGGGCTCCTAAGCACCAGAGATTTAAGCTTGATATAAGAAAGGTCTTTTATTCTATAAATGTTAAATACTGAAACAAGTTTTGGAGAAAAGTTATGGACTCTTCTTCTTGGAAATGGTTATGTCTCTTTAAAGTCTATTATTATGCATAATTTCTAAATAGTGGTCTCTAAAAATTTTGATTGAGAACCCATGTTTGAGTATGCACCCCTACTGTAGCAAACGTACCACCGATAGATGTTTCCCATCAAAGGAAGGGACATGTATTTTAATAAAAGAAAAAAAAAATTCTCATGATTTAAATTTGACAATTATTTTAAATACCTGACTAAAAATAATTAGCAAAACTCTGTATGATACAAAATAATTAATATTTTAGAATTATTATTTTATAAAAGCAAGCACAGGGATGATATCTTATAGTACTTTATATAGTTTCGACTCCAACTTTTTTGCTGTGAATATTTTCGGTGTTGTTCTCACTTTGCAAATTCACTCTGGAGTCCTTCATTTCATTCAAAGGACCCTCTTCTTCAGTGTTTCTTTATGTAACATTTTCGTAAGACTTTTTTTAAATAAAGAAATAATTTGTTGTTGAGAACATGCTTTTCTTAGGTGCATCTTGCCTTTATTGGTTCATCAAAGTATTTTTTTGTAAAATTTTTATTGTACTTTCAATGAAGGTTTAGAGAACAAACTAGTTTCTCATTAAACAATCAGTACACATATTGTTTTATAACGTTGGTTAACCATCCCACAACATGTCAACACTCCTTCTCAACCTTATGTTCCCTATTACCAGCTTTCCTGACCCCTCCTGCCCTCTAGTCCTTGCCCCAGGGCTGGTGTGCCCATTTAGTCCTGTTTTGTTTTATGGACCTGTCTGATCTTTGGCTGGAAGGGTGAACCTCAGGAGTGACTTTATTACTGAGCTGACAGGGTGTCCCAGGGTCATACTCTCAGGGTTTCTCCAGTCTCTGCTAGGCCAGCAAGTCTGGTCTTTCTTTTTGAGTTAGAATTTTGTTCTACATTTTTCTCTAGCTCTGTCCAGGACCCTCTATTGTGATCCCTGTCAGAGCAGTCAGTGGTAGAGCTGGGCACCATCTCATTGTACTAGACTCAGTCCATTAGTCCCGTGGACTAATCTTTCCCTCGTATCTTTAGTTTTCTTCATTCTTCCTTGCTCCCAGGGGTGAGACCAGTGGAGTATCCTAGATGGATGCTCACAGGCTATGAAAATATTTTTTATTATTGAAATATAATTTACCAAGTACATGTTTCAGTAAGACATGCTGGAAACACATTTTTTTCCTTTAACAAATAGCAAATCTCCATAATATTAATCAATAGCTGTTTCTTCAACTCCTTAGCAAAGTTGCTCTGTTTGTGCTAAAAATAAATCAGATTAAGAAAGGCTTTCCATGGATCATTTTAACTGTTTTTACCTTGTTGGGAACAACAGATGTCTTCCTACAGAAGATGGCTGTTTTGTCATTAAGTAAAAAGGCTCAAACACTGTCTCTAAACATTTTTCATCTAGTTCATGAGATTTTGTAGAGTCGAGATTGTATATTGCATGACTTTAGAAACACTGAGAAAACTGCAGAAATTTGTCTTCTTGTTCCAAATGCTTAGTGTGTCCATCTTTCCTTCCTGCCTGCCGCCCTAGCTGCTTGTATCTTTTTCTTTTTTGCTTCATACATACACACACGCACGCGCGCGCACACACACACACACACACTAGTATTAGCTGTACCTCACAGCCCAAATAACCTCAGTGAGAGGTTTATTGTTAATAATAGTGGATGGAAACCCATGTTACAATGAATCTCGATAATTTTAGATTGTCAAACTTGATTAGATCATCAGGGCTTTTTGCCCTTATTAGAAGGATAATGATAAAAGCCTTTTTTTTTTCCCCTACACTCACTATGTACTACAGGTTTCACTCATTTACTTTCCCCACGCCCATGTGATAGGGCTGAGGGTGTCCCTCACATTGCCTCCTTATGTAACAGGGAGAGACCGATACATCACAAGATTAAGTGCCTTGCCCAGAGTCACTGATTAAGTGAATCCTGAGGCCAGGAAGCCGAGCCCAGGAAGACTGCCTTCCGAGCTGCCTTCTCATCCCCTGCTATCCTGTTTCAGCTCTGCCTTTTTTTGTTTTATTTTCTTGCCTTTACACCCACAATACATTTTTAATGCCTGGCTTCTTTGCAGGGATCTTATAAGCCATTTGTCCTTTTTGTAGTGGTTCGTTTAGTGAAAACGAGTTAACAGAATCCAGAATTTCAGTGAACTGAAGTCAAGTAAACTGTGCTAAGCTGCAATAAGATGAAAGGGGAGAAGAGGATGAGGGTACCATTGTCACTCCCCTCTGCCCCAGAATGCCACTCCTCCTTTAGGAAACCTCACATTTCTTTATCGAGCATAGCCTTTTCTGATATAGGGAGTACCAGTATTCACCCCTTATTCTGAGTATTGGTAAAGACTCTTTTCCTTCTTATTTTTAGATTAAAATAAATATAGACAGAAGTCCTAATATTTCCTTTTAATACCCACAATGAATTGTTGTGGACACCTCCTGGTGTACAAGTCCCCAGCTTGGGGGACCACCACAACTCTGCAAGATGTAAATCTAACTGATGAGAGGAAGGATGACCATTTAACTCTGCACTGAAATTTTAGAGAAGAGCCAAAATACAAAGGAATGAAAGATATGAGGTCAACCATGATTAACACTTGAAAACCTCCATCAGTGACCATGGAAACAGCAAATTCAGGCAGCAGAGTTTAGCTGTGGGAGAGTTTTGAAGGATACAATGTCTCTAAATGTCAGAAACTATTATCAGGCTTAACTGGAATTGGCTTTTGAGATTCAGCCTGTGGTTATACAACACTCATCCTTCAAATACCCTTTCTACATGCGGTGGCTGACACTTGAACCAGAGAAGAACTCAGCCTCTTGTATCCTGGTGGCCAGCAGGCTCTGCTAGAAGCACAAAGACTCAGGAATCAGAATTTGTTGGTAATGAAAATCTTCAGTATAGAATACCATGAGGTCAAATTGTTTATTTAAAAAGTTCACTATATAGCCTCTGTATTTTTCCACTGGTAAACTTTTTCTGCTTTTTGGATATGGAAATAGCCAATCATTTCATTGACCTGCACGTTTATTCTAATCTTATATGAAACAGTTGAGAGACTTAAGGAGTGTTCAGAGAGTTAGAGTGTCTCAGGGTAATGAATGTCTTATGTTACTGGGTCTGAACCAATATACCCTGCTACCTTATAATTTTTTCCCCTGATTACTTTGCTTCAGGCTCTTTGTGTTTTACTAACAACCACTGGATTTCACTGCCTGCTCCAATGTGACGTTTCCAAAATTCCTGGAGGCAATTCTGGCTTATTCTTTAAAGTAAATCTCCCCTTTAATAGTTTATAATTCTTTGTAGAACTTCTGGTCTTACTGCTGACCCACTGATCACTCTTACCGGAGAACTGGGTGCTAACAACTATCTAGGGACTCGCTAGACAAGTTCAGTCATGTTTGGGCAACTTTCTTCGGTCTCTTTGGTAAGTCCAGTTGACTTTTCCATTCCATTCCACTGGAACTTTCATTACTAATCAACTCCATGTGGAATTGTGAAACTCTTTTATTTATTTATTTTTCTTCATTCTTATTCCTGGCCACTCACACCACAATCAGCCAATAGAACTGAACTCTGTGAGGTGTTTTATTATTATTTTTTAATTTATTATTTTGTAGTGCTTTTCACAGGCAGGTGGTAATAACACTGGACTATTAGTGTTAGGGGAGCCCTGGTGGCCCAGTGGTTAAGAGTTTGGCTGCTAACCAAAAGGCTGGCCGTTAAAATCCACCAGCTGCTCCTTGGAAATCCTATGGGGCAGATCTACTCTGTCCTATAGGGTTGCTATGAGTCAGAATCACCCTGATGGCAAGGGGTTTGGTACTGGTTTTTGGTTTATCAGTGTTAGGAGGATCAGGGAAAAGAAGTAGTGGTCAAGAGATACTATTTTGAGAGAGCCTAAAATCACAAAGTGATGAGATTGATTTCGTGATTTATACACAAGATATGTTTTGATCCTCTCTAAAAATCATCTTTAAATCAAGGGCAAATGAACTACACATTGCATTTCAAAGACGGTTTGGTCTATATACACATATTTTGTGGATCATATCTGATATTTAAATAGATGAGTGTGCCTGAGGTTTGTACATTAATGGTGTTGTCAATGAAGAACCTCAAAGATGCTCCAATCAGTACTGTAATTGGATGAAGACTCAAACATGTGTGGTTTACTCAATACCATGCTAAGAGAAGCAGAGCCTCTGCTATTGAAGATGAAAAGGAAATAATATGTTTTGAATTATTAAAATCCAATTTTTACCAGTGTATTCAAAGCATTTATACATTGGGACCTACATAAAAATAAGAATATAATAATGATATGGTGCCATACTTAGTAAGTACTTGAAATACTCGGTAAATAATTTGGATGCATTATCTTATTTAACTCTACTATCTAACTCCCCATGTGTTTGTCAGTTTTTCATACTGTGTTGGCTTGCATGTTGCAGTGATGATGGAAGCTATGCCACTGGTATTCAAATACCAGCAGGGTTACCCGAGGTGGGCAGGTTTCAGCTGAGTTTCCAAACTAAGACAGACTAGGAAAAAGGACATGAAAAGAAAATTAGCCATGAAAACCTTATGAATAGCAGGAGAACATTGATATAGTGGTGAAAGATAAGCCCCTCAAGTTGGAAGTCACTCAAAATACGACTGGGGAACAGCTGCCTCCTCAAAGTAAAGTTGACCTTAATGACATGGATGGAGTCAAGCTTTTGGGATCTTCATTTGCTGATGTGGCACAACTCAAAATGAGAAGAAACAAATGCAAATACCCTTTAGTAATAGTAATGAGGAATGTATGAAGAATGAATCTAGGAAAATTGGAAATCATCAAAAATGAAATCAAACACATAAACATCTATATCCTAGGCACTGGTGAGCTGAAATGGACTGGTAGTGGCCATTTTGAATCTGACAATCATTTGGTTTACTATGCTGGGAATGACAAATTGAAGAGGAATAGCATTGCATTCATCGTCAAAAAGAACATTTCAAAGTCTATCCTGAAGTACAATACTGTCAATGATAGGATAATATCCATACACCTACAAGGACAACCGGTTAATACGACTATGTTCAAATTTCCACACCAACCACTAATGCCAAAAATGAAGAAATTGAAAAATTTTACTAACTTCTCCAGTCTGAAATTGATCAAACATGCAATCAAATGCACCGATAACTACTGGTGATTGGAATGCAAAAGTAGTAAATAAAGAAGAAGGATCAGTAGTTGAAAAATATGGCCTTGGTGATAGAAACGGTGCCAGAAATCATGACAGAATTTTGAAAGATCAATTACTTCTTCATTGCAAATATTTTTTTTTCAACAACATAAATGGCAACTATACATGTGGACCTCACCAGATGAAATACACAGGAATCAAATCAACTACATATGTGGAAAGAGGTGATGGAAAAGCTCAATATCATTAGGCAGAACAAGGCCAGGGGCCAAGTGCAGAAGAGGACCATCAGTTGTTCATACGGAAGTTCCAGTTGGAGCTGAAGAAAATTAGAACAAGTCCACGAGAGCCAAAGTACAACCTTGAGTATATATCACCTGAATTTAGAGACAACCTCAAGAATAGATTTGACACATCAAACACTAATGACCGAAGGCCATATAAGTTGTGAGATGACATCAAAGACATCATACATGAAGAAAGCAAGACGTCATTAGAAAGAAAGAAAGGACGAAAATAAGTGTCAGAAAAGATTCTGAAACTTGTTCTTGAACATGCAAGTAGCTAAAGCAAATAGAAGAAATGATGAAGTAAAAGAGTTGAACAGATTTCAAAGGGTGGCTGGAGAAGACAAAGTAAAGTATTATAATGATATATGCAAAGACCTGGAGTTAGAAAGCCAAAAAGGAAGAACATGCTCAGCATTTCTCAAGCTAAAAGAACCGAACAAAAAATTCAAGACTCGAGTTGCAATTTTGAAGGCTTCAATGGGCAAAACACTGAACGATGCAAGAAGCATCAAAAGAAGATGGAAGGACTACATAGTCACTGTACCAAAAAGCATTGGTCAATGTTCAATCATTTCAAGAGGTAACCGATAGTACTGAAGAAAGAAGCCCAAGCTGTACTGAAGACAGTGGTGAAAAACAAAATAAAAAAACACAAACTGATCGCCATGAAGTCCATTCTAGCACATAGGGACCCTATAGGACAGAGTAGAATTGCCCCAAGGAGCAGCAGGAGGACTCTAAATGCCAACTATTTGGGTAGCAGCCGAATGCTTAACCACTGTGCCACCAGTGCTCCAGTGAAAAACAAAGCTCCAGGAATTGATAGAATACCAATTGACACATTTCAACAAATGGATGCAGTGCTGGAAGTGCTCACTTATCTATGTCAAGAAATTTGGAAGATAGCTACCTGACCAACTGGCTGGAAGAGACCCATATTTATGTTTATTCCAAAGAAATGTGTTCCAACTAAATGTGGAAATCATTGAACAATATCATTAATATTACGCTCAAGTAAAATTTTGCTGGAGATCATTCAAAAGTGATTGCAGCAGTACATCGACAGGCCAGATTCAGAAGAGAGTGTGGAACCAGGGATATCATTGCTGATGTCAGATGGATCCTGACTGAAAGCAGAGAATACCAGAAAGATGTTCACCTGTGTTTTATTGACTATGCAAAGGCATATGACAGTGAAGATTATAACAAATTATGGATAACATTGCGAGGAATGAGAATTCCAGAACACTTAATTTTGCTCATGAGGAACCTGTACGTAGATCAAGAGGCACTCATTCAAACAGAACAAGGAGGTGCTGCTTGCTTTAAAGTCAGGAAAGTTGTGCATCAGGGTTGTGTCCTTTCACCATACCTAATCAATCCGTCTGCTGAACAAATAATCCAAGAAGCTGGACTATATGAAGAATAATGGGGCATCAGGATTGGAGGATGACTCATTAACATCCTGTATTATACAGATGACGCAACCTTGCTTGCTGAAAGTGAAGAGGACTTGAAGCTCTTACCTGTGAAGATCAAAGACTACAGCCTTCAGTATGGATTACACCTTGACATAAAAAACACAAAAATCCTCACAACTGGACGAATAAACAACACAATGATAAATGGAGAAAAGATTGTATTTGTCAAGGATTTCATTTTATTTGGATTCACAATCAACGCCCATGGACGTAGCAGTGAAGAAATCAAAAGATGCATTATGTTGGGTAAATCTGATGAAGTGTTAAAAAGCAAAGATGTCACTTTAAGGACTAAGCTGCCCCTGTTCAAAGCTGTGGTGTTTTCAATCACCTCATATGCATGCAAAAGCTGGACAATGAATAAGGAAGACCAAAGAAGAATTGATGCCTTTGAATTATGGTGCTGGCAGAGTATTGAATATACCATGGACTCTCAGGAGAATGAACAAATCTGCCTTGGAAGAAGTATAGCCAGAATGCTCCTTAGAAGCAAGAATGGCTAGACTTCATCTCACATACTTTGGACATGTTGTCAGGTGGGTCCCGCCCCTGGAGAATGACATCATGCTTGGTAAAGTAGAGAGTCAGCAAAAAAGAAGGAAGATCCTCCACGAGATGGATTGACACAGTGGCTGCAACAGTGAGCTCAAGCATAACAAGGATTTAGAGGATGATGCAGGACCCACCAGTGCTTCATTCTGTTGTACATAGGGTCACTATGAATCAGAACTGACCAGATGGCACCTAACAACGGCAACAACTATCTCACTAGGTTGATGCTACTCTGACCCCATTTTAAAAATGAAAAGTGAAGTTAAATCAATCACTGCAAGGTTGCACATCAGGCAACAAGTGGAGGAATATTTTTAAGTGGAGGCCATTGACTGCAGAGTCTAAGCTCTTCAATTCTCCACTCTGTTCTACTGCCTCTTCTCAACAGTTTTCTAGCAGGAAACCAGCAAGGCATGGTTTCCTGATAGAAGCCCTGGGATAACTGTGCCTAAAGGGGAAATAGTGATTTGTTCCAGGTCATCACAATTTACAGAAAGCCCAGGGCTAATATGTAATTAGCAAAAGCCTGTGCAGCTTGCAAAACAAGAATGTTCTATATGACTCTTGCCATCTGAATAATAATAACTATTATCTTTATGGAGCCCTGTTGGTGCAATGGCCAAGAGCTTGGCTGCTAACCAAAAAGGGTGGGCAGTTCGAATCCACCATCCACTCCTTGGAAACCTTATGGGGCAGTTCTACTCTGTCCTGCAGGGTTTCTATGAGCTGGAATTGACTCGATGGCAATGGGTTTGGTTTGGTTTTGGTTTATTATCTTTGTAGAATTAGTCATATGCCAAGCACTACATAGTAAGTACCTTATCTTTTAACTTGTTTAATTCTCACAATATCGTACTGATGTAGGTACTATTATTAAATTCATTTTATAGACAAGAAAATTGAGGCACAGAGAGAAGTAATTTGCCTAAGATCACACTGCTATCAAGTAACGGGGCTTTTTATCCAAGTAGTCTTGATCCAAGGAGCCCTGGTGGCACAATTGATAAGTAATCGGCTGCTAACCAAAAGGTCAACAGTTCGAACCCAGCAGCAACTCTGCAGAAGGAAGACCTGGCCATCTACTCCCATAAAGACTACAGCCTAGGAAACCTTATGGGGCAGCTATACTCCGTCACACAGGGCTACTATGAATTGGAATCAACTCAACGGCACACAAAAACAACAGACTTGTTCCAGAGTCTGTGCTCCATGGCACCCTGTTCTCTTACCTTTCTGTTGACAGCTTAGTAACTGAGTAACAAACCTCCTGGTGCAACTTCAGTGTTTTAGTCAAGGTCCCTTATCTTCTGAGTGATACAGACCAAATAAATAATGTATGAGATCAGCTAATAAGAGATCATGGAAATACTGAGTAGCAGACTGAATTGAAGACAAAATTAGTAAATTTATCATGAGAATATGACCTAATCTGGAGCTCCATATGGTTCAGATTGAATCCAAACTCATGGAAATTCCACAAATGTCCTCTTTTTTGCTTTCACTGTGAAGTCTATGTTGGCGAGACAAATATTACTCACTTTTTGTGTATCTGTTTGATGCCATTCTCTCCCTTTTGTTCTTTCATGCCAAGGTCATAATAGAACACTGCAGGTACGCAGGCAATTTCTTGGATAATTTGGAGTAGAAGGTTGTTCTGTGGCAGATTTGCTTGTATGTGGTCAAATTTGGAGTGTGAGATTTAGAATAAGAGAAAGACAATATAATATGTTTGTACTATTAATGTCTACTTAACAACTTTGGGTCCTCTAAGCTGTAGACATCGGGTGGCTGAGACTCAAGTGCAAGAGACTTGGCTGATGTAACAATAATAAGGCTGGTCATAGCAGCCTCAGGCTTTCCAGTCTTCTGAGGTGACTCATTTTGTGCATATGGCTATCCAGTTGATCTAGCACCCTTTGTTGAAATGGCCACCATGTCACCTTTGTATTGCAGTGTTGCCTTTGTTGTAAATCAGGAAGCATACATGTGTGGGTCTCTATTGGTTTCATACTGTACCATTAATAATTATGTCTATTTTTGTACCAATATACATTGTCTTAATTACTATGGCTGTATAAAAGGTTTTCTGAATCTTTATTTTTCTTACATTTATAGCTTTCTTGAGATGGCCAAGACCTCCATTTCATATTGGAGGAATTTTTCTTTTGTTGTTGTTGTTAGTACACATATTGTTTTATGACGTTGGCTAACAACCTCATATTGGGGGAGTTTTAAAAATATTTTACCATTAAATATGAGTTTGTGATTTTTTTTTTTTTTTGGTGTTGATTTCTTTTATCAGTTTGCTAAGAGGTTTTTTGTTTTTTAATCAAAAACGGGTGTTAAATTTTTTCAAATGCTTTTTCTGCTTTGATTAAAATTTTCTGCTTTGCTAATGGGATGTATTACATTGAGCTTGGAATATTAACACACTCGTGCCTACCTGGAATAAACCACCTTTGGATTTGGTATATTATCCATTTTATATATTACTGGATTCAATTTACTATCATTTTGTTAAGGATTTTTACATCTAAGTTCACGAGAGAGATTGCCCTGTGATTTTGCTTTTTTGTAATTTTTTTTTCAGATTTTGTAATCAAATTTTGCTCACCCCAAAGAAATGTTAGGAAGCATTTCCTTTTTCCCCTAGTCTCTGAAAGAGTTTGTGTAACATTGACATTATTTTGTCCATAAATGTTTGGATGAATTCACTAATGAAACCATCTGGGCCTGGATATTTCTTATGGGAAGGCTTTGTAATTATAGATGTAATTCAGATTTTCCATTTCCTCCTTTGACAAACTTGGTAAGTTGTGACCTTAGGGATTTAAAAAATTTTACTTAATTGTTCATTTTATTGCTATAAATTTGTTCATAATTATCTTCTTATTACCTCTTCAGTGTCTGTAGACTCTCTAGTAATGTTCTCTTTTTCACTACCGATATTGGTAACTCGTGTTTTCCATTTTATCAGTTTTGTAAGTTGTCTGTCAGTTTTATCAGTCTTTTCAAGGAAAACCTTTTTGCCTTTGTATATTTTTTCTATTTTATAATTGCTTTCTATTTCATCAAGTTCTGCTTTTCTTTTTGTTATTTTCTTCTACTTCCTTGGGGTTTATTAAACTATTCTTTTTCTAGATTCATGGAGATCTTAAATAATTGATTTTCTTTTTTTTTCTGGTATACTCATTTAGAGGTATAAATTTCTCTTAGCACTGCTTTGGCTGTATCTCACAAGTTTTGATATACCATGTTTTTATCATTTGGTTAAAATATTTTATAAGTTCTATTTTTTTTTTTTTATTGTTACTTTTTCTTTGGTTAATGTATCAGGATAGAATTTTGTTGGTTATTTTCCAAATATCTGGGGATTTTCAAATAATTTATCTGTTGTTGATTTTATCTTAATTTTATTGTCTGTAAACATTCTATTCGATTTTTTAATGCTTTGAAGTTAGGTAAGAATTGCATCATTGCCCAGGGTTTGCTCTACGTGTTAAATAGCCTCTGAGCATCTGAAAAAACAAACAGCTGCTATTCTGCAGCTGTTGGGTGCAGAATTTTAATTTTGAAGTTTAGGGTGCAAGTTCTATAAGTTAATTAAGTCAAATTGGTTAATTGTGTTATTCAAATTCTCTGTATTCTTTCTGATTACTTTTCTTGCTTGTTCCATTGGTTACTGAGAGAAGTATATGAAACTAACTCTAGTTGCGGATTTAGCTGTTTCTCTTTTCAATTGCATCAATATTTATTTTATGTATATAAATTATGTTATTAGGTACATATAAGCTTAGGACTATTATACCTTCCTGTTGAATTGGCCCTTTCATTATTATACTTTTTTTTCTTTACTTGTGGTAATGCCTCTTGTCTTATCTTCTATTTCATCTGATATCAGAACAGGTAGGCCTCGTTTCTTTGAGTTATTTTTGCTGAGGATATGTTTTTCAAATATTTTACTTTTAAACTCTGTGGGATCCATAGTTAGTGTGTCACTTGTAGTAGCATATAGGGTTCCCTCTGCCCATTCTGACAATATTTTATTTAGAATATTTAGTCCGTTTACATATGTTAATTACTTTTGTATTTGGTTAAATCTTCTATGTCACTATTTTGCTCCTATTTCTTCTTTCTTTCACCATGGGTCTGCAGATAAGTACCTCATCCCCTGCAATGCCTCACCACTCAACAAATGTCATGTGGGATCATGTGTTTGGGCTCCTCCAGATCCCTGCCTGTAATGCCAGCCTTTGTGTCTTTTGAAAACTCCATTTGTCTCAACTTTCTGCATTGGGGTCTTTCTAGCCATGTCAAAACCAGTCCTCACCCTGCACCCAGAACTGGCAAACATCTGCACAGAAGAAGCAACCATCAGTTGACAACTCTTTCAGGAATAACTTCTATTTGAAATTTTAGTTTATCTAGTCTTCATTACTTCTTCAGTTTTCTGAAGCCTTTAAAATATAATATTTGTAATTTGTCCTTTTTTCCCCTAGTTAACAACAGGAGCAAAGACTTATAAGTACATACTACATTCTATCTGGAAGACATTTTTTTTTAATTGATTATTTAGAAAAGTTTCATTCAGTTTTCTAGAAAATTATTGGCAAGGCACATACATTTTAACACTTGTTATATTGAAAAAACTATCATGTTTCTTTCATATACGAGCTATATGATTTGGAAAGAATTTCTACAGACTATCTCCAGTCTCTAGTCCTCTTATATCTTTGTATGGTGATGCTGTGTTGTCAACAGAGCAGGCTGTACAAATTTTCTTGGAAATCATTTCTATATTCAGCATGTTAAGTATATATGGACATGACTATGGATAACCTACTGTGCCCCACTCACCCACATTAATTTTATTTTGATTTCAACATCCCCATACTTGGATATGTCTAGAGCCACTGTAATATCACCTAACATGAGAAGAAGTTAGAGCGGAAAGACATGGTAGTCTTAATGGTTTGCAGTTAAAACATCCTAAGTTTACAAATTCATGAAAACTTATACCCATGTGACCATATTATTGGGGCTCCTCCCAGGGCTAGAGGAAGGGCCCTAGGGGGAAAAAAAAAAAGCCCACTGGTGTTGAGCCAATTCCAACTCATAGTGACCCTGTGCACAACAGAATGAAACATTGCCTGGTCCTGCACCATCCCCACAATTGTTGCTATGCTTCAGCCCGCTGTTGCAGCCATGGTGCCAACCCATGCTGTTGAGACTCTTCCTCTTTTTTGTTGACGCTCTATTTTACCTTCTCCAGGGACTGATCCCACCTGATAACATGTCCAAACTAATGTGAGTTTTAATCTCACCATCCTTGCTTCTACGGAGCATTCTTGTTGTACCCCTTCCAAGACAGATTTGTTCATTCTTTTGGCAGGCCGTGGTACATTCAATATTCTTCTCCAACACCACAATTCAAAGGCATCAATTTTTCTTTGGTCTTACTTATTCATTGTCCAGCTTTCATATGCTTATAAGGTGATTGAAAATGCCATGGCTTGGGTCAAGTGCACCTTAGTCCTCAAGGTGACATCTTTGCTTTTCAACACTTTAAAGAGGTCTTTTGCAACCAATTTACCCAATGCGATGCGTCTTTTGATTTCTTGACTGCTGCTTCTGTGGAAACCGTGGTGGCATAGTGGTTAAGTGCTACGTCTGGTAACCAAAAGGTCAGTAGTTTGAATCCGCCAGGCACTCCTTGGAAACTCTATGGGACAGTTCTACTCTGCCCTATAGGGTTGCTATGAGTTGGAATCAACTCAGCAGCACTGGGTTTGGTTTTTGGTTTTGGCTTCTATGGGTGTTGATTGTGGATCCAAGTAAAATGAAATCCTTGACAACCTCAACGTTTTCTCTGTTTGTCATGATGTTGCTTATTGGTCAAGTTGTGAGGATTTTTGTTTTCTTTATGTTGAGGTGTAATCCATGCTGAATGAAGGCTGTGGTTTTTGATCTTTATCCGTAAGTGCTTTAAGTCCTCTTCACTTTCAGCAAGCAAGGTTGTGTCATCAGCATCATGCAGGTTGTTCAGCACTGCATTATCTGTGTTGCCTTCTCTATATTTCATTCACTTTCCTATTTCAGAAAAAAAATTAAGAAATTTTCTCAGGAATATTGTTTGAAAAACACTCAATGATATTTTCAGCACATACTGCTATTTGTTGTCGAGGAGACTTAGGTGTGATTGCATTCAGTGTTCTGGAGCTTCAGAGTTCTTTTAAGTTTGTAAATATAGGAAAGAGATTAATTAATTAGCTTTCCTTTCAACTAGCTTCTTAATTGTCTCAGTATCTCATTCTGATTGCAGACTGGAGAGGTAAAATATTTGATAAATAGTATACATTTTGAAAACTATGATGTTTAACTTAGGAATATATATGCGGATTTTCTAATCACATATAAAATAACTTTTTTTTTTTTTTTTACTGCAACAGGTTATAAATAGGAATAAATTTTGGAGCTAGGAACAGCTTTTATTTGAATTGTATTCCTGGGGAATTGAACAAAAACTTATCTTTGTAAATTGAGTTATTAATATATGGCAATAAGATTTGTTAATCTGCCATAATTACCTCCTCATTTAGGTGAATAGTAAGTCATCTTGTTACCATACTAACCACACTCTAATTATGTGTGTATATTTCTGTCTCTTCTGCTAGGTGATGAGCTTTCTGTGGGCAGGAATCATGTTTTCTTTATCTTTGTACCTTCACTGCTTAACTACCTGCCTGCCATTTAGAAAATGTTCATTGAAATGAGCTGTGCATAAAGTAAAATGGTTATTCTGGAATCACTGGTGTGGCTCAGAGATTATTGGCAGGGTGCAAAGAGATGCATTCCTAGTTCAATGGGGTCCTGAGAAACATCAACACTAAGGAGATGGGCAGAGGTAGAGAAGGAAGGGCACCTGTAGGATAGACTGCTGAATGAGGTGAAAGAACAGGAGAGTACAAGACAAGAGAGTTCTCAGAGGAAGAGGTGGTCATGTGGAAAATGAGGGCGTGGATACTAGAAGTCTAGTCATTCTTTCAAGACACTGTGTTAGTGAAGGAGAGGGAAGAAGAGAGGTGGGTGGTGGGAGATATGGGTTTGAAGGAGTGTTTATTTGTATTGGATAGGAAAGTCTTGACTATGTTTAAATGCTGTTTAAAATGAGCTAATACTTAAGAAGAGGTTGATAGCCTGGGAGAGAAATGAGGTAATTAATCAAAACGGCAAAGCCGCTGAGAAGCAGTAAGAGGTGGGATTTAGAATACAGGGGGAAGGGCATCTCTTTGCTTGGAATGAAAGAGAATTCAGATTCAGGATAGTTTGTAGTCCTACTGGAAGGAAGCTGAGAGAGCTTTGATTTGCTGGCTGTAACCTCTATGACATAGGCAGTGTGATCATTTGCAGAATATGTTGGAAGCAGGGCTTCAAACCGGTTCTTCTTGGTTCAGTCATGGCCGAGGAAGCAACACCAGAACCAGAACCATAACTGGAATGGGAAAAACTATGGGTGGAAGCCCTACTAGAAACTTAATCTACCTCTTAGATAATAAGGGCAGTGTACAGGTTTCATAGCAACAAAATCTCTTGCCCCTCAGATTTTGTAAAGTTGGAAACAGCAGAGCCCCACTCAAAGATGGCAGCTGATTGCACCACTTTGAATGTGTGTCACTCTTCTCAGTCCTGGCAATAATCCAGTTTCATGTATCAGGCTCCCGAAATGGCTCACTGTGCCTCTTCCAAGTCTCCAATTCCAGGGATTCGACCTGCACTTTTTCCTGTTCCAGTTATGGTTCCAGATCACCCAAAGCTTAAAAATCTGGGCCCCTTCTGGTTTCACATTGCCAGCCATGACTGAACCAGTCTGAAGCCCTGGTTGGAAAAAGTAGCAGTGGTAAAATGCTGAGGAGTTCAAAAAGGTTTTAAATAGTCCCTTTGGAAAGTGAGAGCTGAACAGTGCAATCTCAGAAAGTAGTTGAACATCATCGAGAATGCTTTGAGGTTAGCGGCTATGTGAATTTTGAAGTCTCAACCTGTAAGAGGTGTGATTTCCTCCAAACAGTTGGAAAGGTGATGTATTTGGATTTATCTGGGGGAGGGGGGTGGGGAGAAAGACAATGCAGTAAGGGAGGTGAAGATGCTGGCAGAGAAGTCTATGAACTCATAACACTAAGCTGGATATGGAAGGAAATGACTTGAGAGAGATATTATGATGAGGACAAATAAGGGGGGATAAAAGTTGAAGATTTTTGTGAAAAGGAAGTACAGGTAAAGAGGGGGCTTTTAAGTGAGGGGGTCTGAAAGTTTAGGCGGCTGAGACCAGGGAAGTAAGATGTTAATATTTAATGTAACCAAGGGTTATATTTGACTTTGGGAATGGGGAGAGTGTAAAGAAGACCACAGGGGAGGGTGTTGATTGGAGATGAGGGTGTTGAGGAGTGAGAGGACAGGATATTCAAGGTGTCACCCATGTGCCTACTGAAGTTTCCCAGGATGATGGCAGGAACTGAAAAGGAGATGAAGACTGAAAGCCCAGTGCCAAATTCCTCAATGAATGAGGGGGTGACTGGGAAGTTGATTGATGAGAGCACCATGAAATGGTACAGGAGAACCAATGGACAAGAACTTCCAAGCAGAAAGATGTTTTGCCTGTGGTAGATGAACTAATGCAGTTACGGGGAAACTGTGGGCTCCCAGGGGAATCGGGTGTTATTCATCACAGTGGGGTGGAGGGGTATAAGGTGGAAAGTGTAAAGGTGTAGGACAGTTTATTGTGAATTTCAGCTGTGGTAGTGAAAATGGAAAGTAGATGGTAATCTTAAAGGTGATGTGTTTTAGAAGTTGAATAAACCTGTTGCCATTGAGTCAATTCAGACTCATAAAGACCGTATAGGACAGAGTATAGCTGCCCCACAGGGTTTCCAAGGGGTGACTGGTGGATTCAAACTGCTGGCCTTTTGGTTAGCAGGTGAACACTTAACCAAAAGTGGGGTAATGTCTGGGGCACTTCATTCCAAAATTAGCATCACGAAGAAGTATAGGGTGTGTTTAGTCTGTCTGCGATTTAGAACCAAACCCTAACCAAGCCCCTTGCTGTTCAGTTGATTCTGACTCATAGTGACCGTATAGGACAGGGTAGGACTGCCCCACAGGGTTTCCAAGGTTGTAACCTTTATGGAAGACTGGTACATCTTTCTTCCACGGAGGGGCTGGTGGGTTCAAATGGCTGACCTGTCAGTTAGCAACCAAGCGCTTAACAACTGCGCCACCAGGACTCCTTCTGAAAGTTAGAGAGGCATTGATTATGAGTTTACGGAGCAGCGTGACCAAGTGGGTTTCTTGGTCCCAGTACTACAGTCAGTGTGTGAACATTTCTTTTTTTGCAATATATGGTAGCTCGTTGGTATGAGTGGGGCTGAGGATACTTGGGGGTAAGTGGTCAAAATTGCTTCCTGCAGCCAGAAGAAGTCTTGACTCATGGACTCTGGATCTTCTCTGACTAATGCTGAGCCACTGCCCCTCTGCTCAGAGGCTGGGCTCAAGCTTGCCCTCCAAGAAGGTTCATTCCACGCAGAAATTGTCATTTCCCAGGACACAATGCTAGGTGAAAGGGTTCATTGTATCACCAAGAATGACAGAGTAATTTAAGCCTGGGAATGCAATTTATTCAAACTCCTCATTTCCTAAATGAGTTCAAATTGTAACAATACCCCAGTGGACAGAGTTTTAGACATATTGGGCCTTTCTTTCCTTTATTTAAGGCATGATGGTGGTGGGCATGGGAAGGAAGGGGAGGAGAAACCTTTCCAAAGCTGTGACTCGCAATGACTGAATTTGAGTGTTAGGGCCAAGAAACGTGAACTTTCTGACAGTGGGATCCAAAGTGTTCTGTGTTTCTCAGAAAAGTCCAGGCCTGCCCTCTCTATAGGCCTATTCTTTTTTTTTTTCGTCCCTAGGAGGCACTGTTTGTGTGACAAAGAGTTGTCAGTAAACCAGCAGAAACGCATTTGAGTAGAAATCTAGCACAATCCCCCTCATGGTAAGAAGGGCAGGCTGGGCTCACTTTGGCGTTCATTAACCACCTTGAACTATTTTCCAGATGTTTTCGGTTCGAAAAAACCCAAACCATGCTGGGCCAGCCACGTTTTTTTTTTTTTTTTTTTCCTTCCTCACTGTTAAATCTATGTGTATTTTAGGGGAAATGCAATCCATATGTTTCTGATTCCTTTACACTTAACTCATCAAGCAGGATTTGTTAAAGCTATTTGATGTCCTGGATGCCTTTTGAACCATTTCCTTGCAACTTTCAAAGCCTTTGTCTCTCTAGAAATGTAAATGAGTTTGAACCCCCAAAAGTCTGACTTGGGTCAGAATTCTGAATTGATTAGGATTAGAAGCATGCTTTCTTCCACTCTTCCAGAGGATTCCAGCCCAGGGAATAGCTCCACATTTTCTAATGCATAAAATTGGCTAAACCTTAATCAGGGTGTACTTCTTGGGAGAAAGCAAAAAAAAAAAAAAAAAGGTAAAAACAAATTTATAGTAAGAGCACATATCGTTAAGGAAAATGGGCACATATTTCTGACTAAATAAGAAATACCTCAGCTAAACTAACCTTAAAAATAAAATTCAACCAAATAAATGTCTGCAGATCATTAAATATGATCCTATTGCTAAAATTGCTGTTTTAATTTTAGGGGCCAAAGTGAATCTCAAGTAAATCATTTGTTTCTCAGTACCTCCCACCAACTCAACTAAGAAAATTCTCCAGGGACAAAGTTATTTTCTTGGAGAAATAGCCTGTTATCCTACAACTTCTTTTTCAGCAGCAGAAAATTTAAATGATAGCGATTACAGAAACTCATAATCTAAGGTCATCTCCCTTCTCTATTTCAGGGAAGAACTTCTATGATGGGTGTGTGATTTGATAAAGCAGGTTGAATCCTGGGCCTTTGCAATCATTTCTCTTCGGCCTGGAATACTCTTGCCCAGGGGATGATGAGGCTGACTCCTCTCAGTTTTCAGACCTTTGCTCTGGTGTCATCTCCTCAAAGTGGTTGGCCAGTCGTGGCTGCAGTAGCTCTCCCTCTCTCTCTAGCCATTTTCTACCCAATTTCTCTGTTTGACATTTTTCATAGGAATTCAGGCTACCTGAAAATTAGTATTTATGTAATTATTTGTGTATTTAATGTTTCCTCTCATCACTGGTGGCACAGTGTTAAGAGCTCAACTGCTAACCAAATCAAATCCTTGGAAACTCTATGAGGTAGTTCTACTCTGTCTGATATGGTCACTATGAGTCAGAATTGATTCAACAACATTGGGTTTGGTTTTTTGGTCTCATCACTAGGAGTCTAAGGTGATCCCTATACCCCCAATACCTAGAAGAGTGGAGCACATGACAAGCACTCATTCAGTGATTACTAAACTTCATTGCATTCATTCTTTCAGTCAACAAGTATTGACATACATTATGCTGCCAGCCACTCCACGGAAGAAAAGACCTGGTGATCTGCTCCCATAAAGATTACAGCCCAGGAAACTCTATGGGGCTGTTCTACTCTGTCCTATAGGGTTTTTATGAGTTAGAATTGACTCAGTGGCACACAACAACAACATGGGCCAGGCAACATGCTAGGTGTGAGAGGTACAAAGAAATCTAAGACAGAGTCCGATTCTCAAGAAGTGCTCATCTAATGGGGCAGAGCAGATAAACTGATGGCTCCAGAGGGGTGTGATAAGGTAAAGTTTGCTTGAGAGCATAGGGGAGGCTGTCAGGATTGAAGAAGGCTTTTTGGAAGAAATGATGCTGGCAATAGGACATTACTTCATTACATAATTAGTGTGGCAGATATCAGAAGCCTATTCATGAAAGCCACTACATATGAATTGACCTCTTCTAAAGTATGTTGGGTTTTTCATTCTAATCTGATTTGGAAAACATCTATCACACTGTGAAATATAAAAATAAAGCAAGGACAGGGCTTAAGGGAAACCTTAGAGAATACTAATTAAGGTGACTTAAAAAAATCTTTCTTTTTTTTTCCTTTTTGGATTTTACAAACTGGATTTCAAATGAAAAAAAAAATTATTTCCCAATTAATTGTGCCTATTTGCAAAATGATTCAAACACTTCAAGAAGTGGCATATGATCAGGAACCGATGGTACTGAAGGAAGAAGTCCAAGCTGCTCTGAAGGCATTGGTGGAAAACAAGGCTCCAGGAATTGATGGAATATCAATTGAGATGTTTCAACAAACAGATGCAGCGCTGGAGGTGCTCACTCATCTATGCCAAGAAATATGGAAGACAGCTTCCTGGCCAATTGACTGGAAGAGATCCATATTTATGCCTATTCCCAAGAAAGGTGATCCAACTGAATGTGGAAATTATAGAACAATATCATTAATATCACACGCAAGCAAAATTCTGCTGAAGATCATTCAAAAACGGCTGCAGCAATATACTGACAGGGAACTGCCAGAAATTCAGGCCCGTTTCAGAAGAGGATGTGGAACCAGGGATATCATTCCTGATGTCAGATGGATCCTGGCTGAAAGCAGAGAACACCAGAAGGATGTTTACCTGTGTTTTATTGATTATGCAAAGGCATTCGACTGTGTGGATCATAACAAACTATGGATAACACTGGGAAGAATGGGAATTCCAGAACACTTAATTGTGCTCATGAGGAACCTTTACATAGATCAAGAGGCAGTTGTTTGCACAGAACAAGGGGATACTGATTGGTTTAAAGTCAGGAAAGGTGTGCGTCAGGGTTGTATTCTTTCACCATACCTATTTAATCTATATGCTGAACAAATAATCTGAGAATCTGGACTATATGAAGAAGAACGGGGCATCAGGTTTAGAGGAAGACTCATTAACAATCTGCGTTATGCAGGTGACACAACCTTGCTTGCTGAAGGTGAAGAGGACTTGAAGCACTTACTAATGAAGATCAAAGACACAGCCTTCAGTATGGATTACACCTCAACATAAAGAAAACAAAAATCCTCACAACTGGACCAATGAGCAACATCATGACAAATGGAGAAAAGATTGAAGTTGTTAAGGATTTCATTTTACTTGGATCCACAATCAACAGCCATGGAAGCAGCAGTCAAGAAATCAAAAGATGCATTGCATTGGGTAAATCTGCTACAAAAGACCTCTTCAAAGTGTTGAAGAGCAATGATGTCACCCTGAAGACTAAGGTGCGCCTGACCAAAAAAAAAAAAAACCAAAGCCATGGTATTTTTAATCACATCGTATGCATGTGAAAGGTGGACAATGAATAAGGAAGACAGAAGAAGAGTTGACGCCTTTGAATTGTGGTGTTGGCGAAGAATATTGAATATACCATGGACTGCCAAAAGAATGAACAAATCTGTCTTGGAAGAAGTGCGGCCAGAATGCTCCCTAGAGGCAAGGATGGCGAGATTGCGCCTTACATACTTTGGACATGTTGTCAGGAGGGTTCAGTCCCTGGAGAAGGACATCATGCTTGGCAGAGTACAGGGTCAGCGGAAAAGAGGAAGACCCTCAACGAGGTGGATTGACACGGTGGCTGCGACAATGAGCTCAAGCATAACAACGATTTTAAGGATGGCGCAGGACCGGGCTGTGTTTCATTCTGTTGTGCACAGGGTTGCTATGAGTCGGAACCAACCTGACGGCACCTAAGAACAGCAACAACATTTGCAAAATGAATCATCATTTCTCAAAGAGGATAGATAGGTAGTTGACCGCTAGCTGGCTGGATAGCTAGGTAGATGGATAGATAGACAGACAGACAAATAGATAAGAAAAGAGATAAATGCTATACTTGTAAAAGCCAAATTCCCACACAAAGTTAACCCCACAGGCTACTCTAAAACAATGATATGCTATGTCTCTCAAAGTCTGGAAATAAAATACAAATATCTAGAATATATAAGTAGGAGAGAATGTCAATCTCTGTGTGTAGGCTCAAAATACCAGGATGCCTTCCAAGTTGAAATTCTGCTCTGCATCACCAAGCCGAAAGAGTCTACCTTGGTTTCTATATGATTGGAATTGACTGAGTAATTGACAACTCTCATCTCCATAACCCAGTAACCCAGTGCCATCTCCATAGTTGGCCCTTTATATTTTATCATAGACCTTGCCATACCAGATCCTTAGGAAATGGGCATCACAAACTTTTTAAAATGGTTCTATTGGGACTTCATTTGAAGACATACTATGAGCACATAAAATTGAAATCTTCCTGAGAACAGGAATCAAGCTGGAACTTACATTACCCCCTCTCTGTTTCCAGTAACTACTACTCAAAGTGAGTTCTGATGGTAATTTATTTGCCAATTTAACCTATAGTGAAGAGCCTTGGTGGCACAATGATTAAGTGCTCAGCTGCTAACCAAGGTTGACGGTTCGAACCCACCAAGTGTCTCCTTGGAGAAAGAGCTGGCAATCTGCTCGCATAAAGATTACATCCAAGAAAAGCCTAAAGGGCAGATCTACTCTGTCACATGCGGTCACCATGAGTTGGAATCAACTGGACGGAACTTAACAACAACAACCGGCAGTGACTTTTCATTTGTGTCTCATCTCACCGACAAATTGTCATTTGCATTATCCTTGAGTAGATTTGGCAATAGAGGTGCAGAAAGATATGTTTGGTATCTAGGGTTACTCAGAGACAAGGAATTTCCCTTGGCAGGCAACATCTTTGAAGATGTCTGGTATGATGGATGGTTAAAAAAATTTCATAAATTCCCGCCTGGGATCTGACCACCTTGACAAATTAAGGGACAATGTACTTAAAGATCTAGGATGGCAAGATCTCATGTTGATAAAGGGTGTATTTTTGCCTTGAGTAAACTCAAGTCTGAAGTAAAACCAGTAAACCTTTCTGTTTTTTAAAGGAGAAGTAAGCGTAGGCTCAATATAGGAGACAAAACATGATTTGAATTACATGTGTTTAAAAAAAAAATCGTGTGTGTGTTCATATTTGTGCGTTGGGTGAAGTTCACTTGGTATTATGTAGGCTGGCCCCTGTAGAAGCTACATCGATACCTTTTTTTTTCTTTTTCCACTTATTCCACTTGGCTCCTGGATCTTTTAATTAAAGACCATACTGTACTTTCAGATGAAAGTTGAACACAATTCGATTAAACACATATAGGTTAAATACTTTAGGAGATGTGTGAAATGCATCAAAATACTGTATTTGTTCTCTTTGGAGTAATAATTGCTCAGTTCTTATTTATTTATTCATTTATTCAATTTATTTTTGTATCCCTCTTTTTAACTTTGGCTGACTCAGCTGTCTTTAGCCTTTTTCTTCTCTGTAGTGATGGATCAGTGGAAACTGGAAGAAACTATATAAATATTATGAAAATACTTTCCCCTCTATGGATCTTTGAGTTGCAGCAAGTTTATACATAGGGCAAATGCTCTTTATTTTCTTCATGTTAAAAAAAAAATGACAAAAGCAAGGTATGGAAGCTTGTACCTTATCGAAGTCCTAAAATTAACTAGACAAAGGACTACCAGAAGCGGCAACTGTAACTGAGCTTTATTTTGAGACCTGGTTTTGATGCCAAAGGTGTTGACCGAGAGTTATTCTCAAAGCCCAAGTATGAGTCTTGCTAACGTGTGTTTAACAAACCTCAATGGCTAACACTTGGGAATTGCAAGGGCTTGTTTCCTCCGCTGGGAAGTACATAAAGCAGCCGCACTCACCTTGAAGTTGAAGTTGTTATGGAGGTGATCAGCTGGGGGAAAAAAAATCCCCCAGGATTCAGAAGCAGATTTTTCTCTTGTTCTTTTGCACAAGGTATGCAGCTGTTTGGGAGACTGTAAAACTAAGAGTTAATGTTTCATCTTTTCGTATCAGTAGTAGAATAAACTTTTCATTATATTTAATTACAAAATTATCATGCTATAGAGTACTAGGAATCTTTGCTATGATCTCTACCCTTTTTAATGCAAAAAAATTTTTTGAAGACGATTTACTGCTAAAATCTCAAGGAGCCCCGGTGGAGCAGTGGTTAAGAGCTATGGGTGTTAACCAAAAGGTGGGCAGTTCAAATCCCCCAGCCACTCCTTGGAAACCCTATGGGGCAGTTCTACTCTGTTCTATAGGGTCACTATGAGTTGGAATTGACTTGATGGAAATGGGTTTAAGCTTCTCAAACAAAATGTTCTTAATTTGAACTGTGATTCATGTTTCCTAGATCTAAAAACTTGTAGGATAATTGACTCAGAGGAGTGTTAGAATGTTTACATCCTCAACAATGACATTTATGAAAGTTGAGTGCTTATTGCATAATCTGTAGCATAAAGATAATTTCCTAAGTTCTGTTCACTCCCAGGAAAGTTCAATTAATATTCTAATTCTTGTGATAAACTTTAACTAGTATTTGGCCTTATGAGTTTACCTGAAGCCTATTATATTACACACTAATATTTTCTCTCTTTCTTTTTTGTATCAATTATTTTGCTGCCAGTGTTGTATACTAAGAGTATTTTCAGGTTGTTCCCTTAGTCTGGCCAAATCAAAAGTTTTAAAATAAAGATGCTGATGCCTTAAAAAGAAGGACTGTAAATGATGTAGTCTTGGAGATTATCATTGGTTAATTTCAAATTGGAAGACTTTGCTTGGTCACTTGTCCATGACGAGTCACAGCCAAGGGTGCACATGAAAAAAAAAAAAATCCTCTGGCTTCATACTAATGGTATTTCATTCATAAAAAGAAATTGTGCCCTGGGATTTAATTGAGTGGTTCCAGGGCCATGCCAGCAGAAAATCGGCTGGTTGGGCTCCTATATAAACATGATGACATATTGAGGGTGGTGTTTACTTTCTCCTAATTAAAACAAATTAGAAATTCCGTTATATTTCAGCAGTGAGTTCTGACAGTAGCGTGCCCTGGGAATTGCTCATGGTTCTTCTAGAGCAAGGTTTTTCTTCATACAACATTCATTTGTTCCCTTAAGTTTTAAATTCATTCCAGGCTCTAAGTGTTTAAGCCGGCTCAGAGACCTTGGTATTTCAGGACTATTTAAAAACAAGACTGGAAGACCCAGTGCAATTCAGACCAATCACTTTTGATGACGTTAGATGTTTTCAGCCTTGATGCTGGTTCTTTTGGGTGGGCACTGTTTCTGTCCTTTTTTGCAGCTCTATCTATTTTCATGAAATTGAGGCAAACATCCAATTGAATACTCAGTTTGGCAGCAAGAGATCGTTTGTAGGGGCACATAATATTAACAGAAACAACCAGGATGCCAATGAGAATACATCATCTATTCAACAAACATGGTCCTCTTCTCACACAAAGAAAAACCTTTATTGAAGTTTAATTTGATGCAGGACTGTAAAATCTAGAGAATTTCACCTTCTATTAGTGGTATCTTATATTTTTTAACCAGCCTTCAAGAACCAGGCATATCTGAGTTTTGATTTTTTAAAAGACTTATGACCACTTGCATTTATATAATAGTTATAAGAATTTTTCAAAATTCAATGCAGCTTCATTCAAGTCCTATTTAATGAGTAACACATTTAAGAAAAAAAAAATGAAGGTATGGAACTCTCTAAAACATTGTTCATTTCTAAAATTATAGTTACACTTTATTGTCTTCACTATTTTGCAACTTATAATTTCAAGGCTAAGCCTTAAGTGCTAGAAACCTTCTTGCAAGGAAGGTTATTCCCAGTGCTGCTGACAGAAGAGGTTCAGAGACAAACACAAGAGGGTAAGGGAAAGTCACTTGAGGTTCAGATAAAGTCACATGAGGTTTGGGAAAACGTTAGAATTTTTCCATGTTCTCCTGAACTGAGACTGAACTCTGGGTCTGGATGAGGTCATTTCTGGAGAATATGTCAAGTTTACAAAAGGGATGAAGGATACATTGAATGAATGAAACTTTTACAGTCACAACATGAAGGAAACATTGATCCATTCTGGGGCTTTTTAAATTAAAAAGAAAGAAAAGGAAAATGAAAGAGAGGGAGAGAGACAGGAACAGATGTGTGACTGTAGAAAGAACTGCATTGTGTTGGTGACCATGGTATGGTATAAAAATGAAAGTCAGGTATTTCTCTGATATTTGTGGTTGTCAGTATCTCCCAGAAAATTTAAAACACAAATGTTAAAAGTAAATTATTGAGTGTGAAGTCTAGGCTAATATGCCTAGGAGTTTTCCTAAGGCATTTTCTCTCTTCTTTCTACCTGACCATTTTCTTGTATGTCAGCCTGTGCATTATAGACAGCAGATAGGAATAATAAAAGGAGATGCAATTTTTCTCAATTAGATTTGTAGATGTTGTAACTTTTGAGTAGTCCTTTGAGGATACTGGTAGGGAAAGAGACTGAATGGAAATCTTGAGGAGTTATTTTCTTCACTACGCTCTACTTTGTCTTTCACGTTCAAAGATAATCAAGGATTGGCTGTTAAAAAAAAGGAATACCAGACTCAAGGAAAGATCTCCTACCCCCCAAGTCCCCAGCCCACCTGTTCATGTAGTCATGGAATTTCTACTTTACCTAAAATGAGCTTTATATAGTCAAAATCTCATAAAATGTGGTGGGGGCTTGTTAAATAACAAGAGCATGTAAAGGGTCTGACTTAAAGAAATGCGCCTAGATGAGTTTGGTCAGTTGGGGTCAGTTAAGCCTCCCCTGACACCGGCCATTAGTAATATTTTCCATACACTAAGTAAAACAATGGAAACTTCATCACATCTGGTTGAGCCTCCAATACCTATGCCGCTTGTAATGGTGTTTGAAATCTTGATATGAAACAGCACTGTGGCACTCAATGATAGATTGTTAGCAAGCAAAGAAGGCACACTTGTTCCAAAGCCATGAAGACTTGCTTATTACCATTTCCTTAGATGCTTCACTTTGGTTCACGTTGCTAGATTACTTCATCTCGATCCAAAGGGAGTCTGGGGTTACTTTTCTCCCCTCCTTCTTCCCCAACTTTAGAGCAATGAGCAGCAAGTGTCCAGAAAAATCATCTCACACATCTCTGGTGGGGCACATTGTCTCACTGAAAATTTTTGGCTGGCCGGATGAGTTTCTTGGAAGATGGAGAAAAGAATTTTGGAAGACTGATAATTCCAAGAAACATTTGCTGCCTTAAAGGTCTTATTTTCACCTCACATTTTTTTTAAGTATTTTTGGGATTTAGGAAGAGGATCTTGGGCATATCTGAATTGTCCTTAAACTACAATATTAAAGAATGATGTTATGAAGTCTCAAAGTACCCACCATTGTTCTCTTTGAATAGATGCAATCACTAAGCCTCTTATAGGTTATAGGAGCTATAGCTCTAAGACGGATGGATCTGTGCCTATCTTGTTTACTTTTGTAAACCCAGCACTGACCAAGCCATAGGGCAACACTCAATGCAGGTTTGTTTACTGCTTGACTGTTACTTATCTAAGCTCTCTTACTCTGAAAGCAACATCATTGGGTTGTAGCTTTAATTATGGAGGTATACATAATATAAGGAGCCCTGGTGGCAAAGTGGTTAAGTGCTCAGCTACTAACCTAAAGGTCAGCGGTTCAAACCCACCGTCCGCTCTGCAGAAGAAGGACGATGCAGTCTGCTTGCATAAAGATTACAGCCTTGGAAACCCTATGGGGGCAGTTCTACTTTTATCCTATAGGGTCGCTATGAGTTGGAATCGACTTGCAGCAATGGGTTTGGTTTTTGGTCAATATTATATGGTCCGTGTGAAGGGTATAGAACTGGGAATCAGAAGTCCTAGTACTAGTCCTAACTTAGAAATAATTACAATTATAACAATAAACATTCACTCGGGGGTTACTCTGTGCTGGGCTCTGTTCTAACCATTTTAGGTACATTAACTTACTTTGGACTTGCAATAACTTTGTAAAGTAAGTACTCTCATTATCAACTCCATTTTTAAGAAAACTGAGGCATGGAGAAGTTAATCATCTTTCCCTGGATCACATAGCTAGTAGGTGTGTTATGTATTGAATTTTGTCCTCTAAAAAATACGTAAATCCTAATCCCTATATCTGTGGCTATAATCCCATTTGGGAATGGGTTTTGTTATGTTAATGAAACAGGATTAGTGTCGGGTGTATCTTAAATTCATCTCTTTTGAGATATAAAAGAGATTAAACATGCAAGTGAGAGAAGCAGAGATGGGGGAAAAGAGATGCCAAGCCACATGAAGATTACCCAGGAGCAGAGGCTCAGAGAGAAGAACCTTCCTCAAGAGCCCACAGAGAGAGAAAGCCTTCCTCTAGAGCTGGCACCCTGAATTAAGACTTCTAGCCTGCTAAATTGTGGGAAAATAAATTTCTGTTTGTTAAAGCCATCCACTTGTGGTATTTCTGTTACAGCAGCACTAGATAACTAAGACAAGGTAATAAAGCCAAGATTTGATACCAAAGATTTCTTAACACACATAGGCATACAGGCACATATTCACTCTCACACACACTTGTATATCCCCTCACATGCACACACACTCACATGTACACATACATATATACTCACATGCATACACACTTTCAGATACACACACACACACACTCACAGGGTTACAATATGCCTGATTACTGATTGGTGGCAGATCATGGTAGAACTTGGTATCTGTGAAGGCAATTCTAAGGTTTCTAGGTAGCTAAGGAAAATCCTTTAGTTTTATCACTTGAAGTCTTTAAGTTGAGGAAGGAGATTTTTCTTTCCCTCTCTCTTTTTTTCCCCCTTTCAGCAATTTTTTTTCAGCAAAAGAGAAAGGGAAAGATATTTGATAACACACTTTTAGTAATCTGCTTGAACAAACCCTCAAATCTGATGCAGTTGAGAACAATTAAAATGATAGCATTTACGGACACTATTGATGTTCATGTCACACTTGTATTGATGAAGTTTTACCTAAATTTCTTAGAGAATTAGTTAGTAGTAGCAACTTGGTGATAGTTATGTATGTGTGCATGTGCACGTGTGTTCCAATTTTCTTGGATTTCCTTAAATAGTGGACAAGTATTGTGTCGTAGAGATGTGTTATTTACCAAAAAAAAAGAGTTAAATTAGTTCTGCACCAAACATTAAGCATGTAAATAGGGACAGAGGGGTCCCAGCCATCCCTCTGTGACCATGGTTTTTAAAAACTTGCTTGCCTCATGTGCGTGTTGCATTATACCTTGTTTCTTCTCCTTGAAATTAGCAGGCAGGAACATAGGGCTTTCTCCCCCATTTGGGCCACCATCACTCAGATTTCCATGGCCTTCCTTAGACGTGCCAACTACCCTTCTTTCCCAGTGCCATTCTCAATGCTCTTTTCCTGGGATCACCAATTTTCTTCTTCCCCAGGACTGGCTTTCTCATGTAGCATCTACTGAATTATGCATTTTGTACACGTGTGTGTGTGTGTGAACCAGATGGGCAGAATCTCCATCGTTGAATGACCACATAGCCCCTTTCATTGGTACTGCCAAATCAAAACATTCAGAACTACATATATTTCTTTGCCAGCTCAACTTGATCACTAACCAAGCCATATGTTTCAAAATCAGCATGTGTGTGTGTGTGTAGCAGTCCTGTGTGGTGGATAAGGAAAACGAGATATAAGATGAAGGTGGAAATTTACAATTCATTTCCTTGGTGGGTGCCCTTTGCTTCTGGTTGCCTTCCAAGGTTGTTTCTTTTTGCTTTTCAAGCTTATTCTAATGCCCGTTCTCTTAGGCCGGGCTCCCGAGAGAAGCAAAACCAGGAAAGTGTATACATAGATAGAGACATTTCCATCAAGGAAATGGCTCACACAGTTGTAGAGGCTGGTATGTCCCAAGTCTGTGGGTCAGAATAGAGGCTTCTCCTGATTCATGTAGCCACAGGGACGGGTGAGCCCAAGATCAGCAGGTCAGACGGCAGGGCTTTTGTTCACAGGCTGCGAAGATAGACAAATCCTAAGATCCGCAGGCAAGATGGCACGTAAACTGCTAGCTCAAGTCCCAAGAACTGGAGGTCAGATGAACAGGAGCCAGCTGCAGGATCTAGACTGAGCAAAAGCCATAGAGTCCACTTATATTGGATGTAGGCCACAAAGGAAACTCCCTTTCAACTGATTGGCTACTTATAGCAGATTCTGTCAGGGAGATGATCACATTATACCAAATCTTATCTTGGAGGTGATCACATCATCATATGACTGCCAAACTACATCATAACTGCCAAACCACTGAGAATTATGGCCCAGTCAAGTTGATACACAAAGTTAATTATCACACCCATTGTCATCTTCCACCTTTGATCCCAGTTAAGAAGTCCTTCAGAAACCCTGGTGGTGTAGTGGTCAAGTGCTAGGGCTGCTAATCAAAGGGTCGGCGGTTTGAATCCGCCTGGCTCTCCCTTGGAAACCCTATGGGGCAGTTCTACTCTGTCTTATAGTGTCGCTATAAGTTGGAATTGACTTGACAGCACTGGGTTTGGTTTGTTTTTTTTTTTAATAAGTCCTTCCAGAGTTTATCTTTAACATCAGTTTTCTCAGCTTCCACCAATGTATTCTGACATACAGACTTGTTATAGATTCAAATGATGTTTCTTGGAATTTGGAAGACAATGTAGTAGGAGAGAGAGAGAGAATGTGAATGCAAGCTCTCTCTGGGCCGGGAATCAGAGCTATCAATTCGACGCCCTACTTTGCATACGTGTCTGAGTATTTTCAAGTCTCATAACCATCATGATGCTCAGTAAAATACCGAGTGTGGGAAAGCAGGCCTTCAAAATCATTTGTAGTTTTAACAATCTGTGATTACAAGCTCCAAGCAATTTATCTAGAATGTGAGGGATTTTTGTACTACATCAATTTTGCTTGTGCTAATCTGTGAGACAGATTAAAATCTATGAGAAAAAGGCTTGCCCACATGCTAGCAAATAGAGTCTGATGAGTTAGGTTAATCAAAGCATGCAGATAGAAACAGGCATCTTCAGTGTGGTTAGGTTTTTGTAAATATACGTATTTCAGCCACTTCGTGGTCTTGTTTAGTAATTGATTTAGTAATTACATTTCTGGTGCTTCCTAGGAAATTTGTCAGTAGACCCAGAGCAATGGGAAAAGTAAGTCCTATTAGCGAGACTCACAAATATTTATTAAGCCTCAATTAAATGAATATCTAGAATATGAAGAATTAAATGCTTAATAAATAAGTAATATAAATACAGGGTTGCTTTAATCTAGTAACTAGCAATTTCTTTGGGGAATGAAATAATACACGAATACTGAAAGTTGGGAAGAATGTAAGCAGGAAATGACAGTTCCCTACAACAATGGAAGAAAGGGACAAAGGAAGATTATGAGCAAGTGCCATACAAACTGACAATATGTCTTTCAGAGAAGAAAGATATCATCATGAACTGGAACTATTTGGGAAGAGGTGGCATCTCATCTAGATCTGGATGGTTTGAGGAAAATCCATTTGTGTGAGAAGAAAATAGAGATGGAATTCATGCAGAATGAATGGCATGGACAATGACGTCGAAGAACATTTGGAGTTCAAGTGTTGCCCTGGTGGTGTAACACTTGAAGGAAGTGAGTAATGGGTGATGTTGCAAAGGCATGCAGCAGTTGGACTCTAGAGAGCTCTGAACAGTGGTCTTTATCATGTGAGCAGGGTGGAACTTTCCAAGTTTTATGGGGCAGAGTGATGCTGTGCTTTAGAAAATCAATATACTAAGGGTTGGTGTTTGCAGCATAGTCTGGATGAGGTAATAGTTAAGTAATCTACTGTAATAGTCATAGGAATGGAAAGAAACGGTTATGTGAACATACTTTGAAATTCAAATACATGTAGGTTGTATTTTATCAGGCATCAAACTTATCACAGTTTTGCTTTGTTTCCAAATACCTTTCTTTTTTTCTTTTATCTCCCTTCCTTTTGAAAAAAATCCAATTGCGATGTTTTGGTTATAGGTTGCACTTGAGCGACCTATTACTCAAGGAGACCTGTGCCATCTTAATGATCTTTGATATGTTTGAGCCCATTGTCATGGCTATTGTGAATACAGAAAAAAGTAAGTGCAGATACCAGAGATGGAAATTAGGATCAAAAGAATGTTCAAGTCACTGAAGCTGAGTCCTCACAAGGATCTAGGTTAGCTCAACTGCAGGTTAAGAAAAATGGAAGAGAACCTATGTGTCCAAGAGCAGGAATCACAAACATATCTATAGGGCCATGAACTACCAGCTTTGGTTTGTTTTTTAATTTTTATCAACATTTGCCATTCCAACCATTTTACAAGCACAATTCAGTGACAGTCATTATGTTCATCGTGCTGTGCAACCGTCACCACTTTCATTTCCAAATTTTTTCCTCACCCTTGATGGAAACTTAGTACCCCTTAAGCAATAACTCCTCCTTTTTGCTTTTCCACCTGCTTTGGTTTATTTTTAACTCTTCTGCCCTGCCGCTTTTATAAATACACATTGCCTTTCTTAAAGTAGAATTGCTTTGTTCCTGCCTTAGAAAGCTCCAGAAAATAACCAGAAACAAAATCTTCTAGACTATTGAACCATATCTCAAGTAGCCTGGAACACTGGTTCCACCTTCAAGTCATTCTCAAAGATCAGAATCTGATGTCATAAAAGGGCCCTGGAATTAATTGTCCTCTGAGTCAGCTCTACCAGGACTGGCTTGAATCCCAAAGAAAGGAGATCCTATAAATCCCAATCCAGCCCAAGTGGTACATGGGTATGCTCAGGACTAGACTGACTAGCAGGAGAGTGGATCTTGAGCATCTAGGATGTTTGGCTCTTAGTAAATGGCAAGTAAGATATTCACTATGGATTTTTGAAAACTTAGCTTTTAAGAGTTTAGTTTGATGAATGATATATTTTAGTTATCTATTACTACATGGGTCGGCATCGACTCGACGGCAGTGGGTTTGGTTTTTTTTTTTTTTTTTTTGGTTATTACTGCATGAAGAAGTCCACGTGACACAATGGTTAAGAGCTCAGCTGCTAACTGAAAGATTGGAGGTTCAAACAAACCAAGTGATCCCATGGGAAAAAGACCTGGGGATCTGCTTCTGTAAAGATTACAGCCAAAAAAACCCTCTGGTACAGTTCTATTCTGTCACATGGAATCTTCATGAGTTGGAACTGACAGCAACAGCTGCTGCATAACAAATCATCCCAATATTTAGCTGCATGAAACAACAAATATTTATTACCTTAGTTTCTATGCATCAGAGATCTGGACATGGCCTTGTTAAATGCCTCTGGCTCAGGGTTTCTCACGAGGCTGCAGTTAGGTGTTGGCTGGGTCTGCAGTCTTCTCAAGGCTTGACTGGGGGATGATCTTTCAAACTTGCTCAGATGGCTGTTGACAGGTCCTAGTCCTCACTAGATGTGGGGCCAGAGACATCAGTTCCTTGCCATGTGGGCATCTCCAAGGGAAGCTCCCAACATGGCAGCTACCTTCCCCCCAAGCGAGGATTCCAACAGAGAAAATGGGTGAGAGAGAGAGTAAGTGAGCTTGATGGAAGCTTCAGTTTTCTTATAACCTGACCTCAAAAAGGATGTCCCATCATTTTAACCATATTCACTTCGTTAGAAGTGAGTCACCTTCAAGGGGAGGAAATTACACAAGAAGCTAAATATTGGAGGCAGAGAGTATTGGGAGCCATTGCAGAGGTTTCCTATCACTGAAGGGATAGGGTTTCTAAGGCAGAAATCCTCGGCACCTTTGCTACCCCAATGGCCATTCACAGACTATCAGAGAGTTTGACAGAAATGCAGAATCTGAGGTCCCATTCCATCCAGACTTACTGAATCAGAACCTGCATTTTAAAAAGTTCACTGGTTCTTTCTGTGCATATCAAAGTTTGAGAAGCTCTTTTCTTTAGGATCTTCACACATTGACTATTAAAGGACACCATCTTTAAACTAAATTGCACATTAGAGTCTCCATCTTGGACCAGAAGATGAGAAGTCAATGCAATTATGCTTTCTATGTCCTTCAGAGAAATGCATAGGCAGACTAATCCGTGGTCTTAAAACACACACACAGTCACTGCTTAATGGTTTAAAGATGAAGTCTGAACTTTTGTTGGCTATCAGACATAACAATGACCACATGGACGTCTCCTATTCCTGTGTAGCGTTTATAGGGAAAACCAGGTCCTTTGAACTCATGAAAAAACCCTAACCCATCATCCAAGCATCTTTCATTCCTGGAGATTATCAGAGTTTTCATTACAGGTTAAATTCTTTGTAATTTTTTCATGTGGGAACTATCCTGTTACCTCCGGTTAGTTCTCCTCCTGCTGAGTGCAAATGGGGTGTATATTCTACTTCCTACAGCTGCTTTGGATTTTGTTACATTTTCCAGGTTTGAAAAAAAAAGTGCTGACAGAACGTGGGTTCATCTACAACTCTTAGCCGATTTTAGGAGTATGAACAGAAATATGTTTCCTGATTCTATGTATCAGTTAAATAAAAATATTATCCCTACACCCAAAGATCTACTAGCCACTTTATTTTTAGAAACTAGGCATTAAAGAGAAACAGAAAAATATGTTGAGGAAAGGTCATTATGAGATAAAGGCAGCAAATGTGGCTAGACAAGGAGAAAAATAAAAGTACACTTTTGGTTTGCTCTATTTTCAATGAAAGATATTTGCTTTTTAAATGGAAAAAAAAAACAACTTTCCATTCGCATCTGGGCGGAAAGTCAAAATCAAATAGATATAATTGGAAAAGCTTACTAAATGATGGACTTACGTTACATTCACCCCCCCCCCCAATCCTTTTTGTTTTATTTTACGTAATGGAGGAAAATCCTCTTAAATAAATATATTTGAAGGCGAATGTTCAAAAATCATATTTTATTGTATCAAGACAAAGCAAATAAAGGCTTAAACCTGAGCCAGCAAAGAAGTAAACAGCTTTTTTTGGGCTACACAGTCAAACTTACTAGGGAGGGTATTTTCTCCCATTTTGGTGAATAAAAAGTAGGAACAGTTTTGGGCTCTCCCAATTGATAAAAATCCTAAAGGTGTGTTTTGTCAACGCAAGCAGACTGAGAACCTAAGGGCCCAGAATAAAAAGACAGGTGGACACAATACCCTGGGATTTTAGAGATGGGGGTGGTGGGGTGAGCATGGAGTTAGGAACATGTCGAGCCCTATTTACTAGGGAAGGGCTAAGGGATTGCTGGAGAGATTGATCCTGGCAATGGCAGTTGGGCAGCCCAGCCTCAGGCTTCAAAGGACAGAGGAGCTGAATTGTGATTCATCACGTGACACAGAAAGTCGACTCTAGATAAGAGATCACAAGTGATGAGCAATGTGGGTGGGCAGCAGGTGTGGGAAATCTGACCTCAAATTAAGGCTCTTGACCCAGTTAAGGAGATTGACAAGATCAAGGTAATAGGACCCCAGCTATAAGGTTCGGGGTTTGGAATGAGGCTTTCTTCATTTCCACAGCATATGTGGGGAAGTTGATTTGCTTAGTCCTGACCCAAGGCAAAAGCTCAGTACCATGACATGAAATAGGAAATGGGTAAGAGATTTTGGGAATGGGAGAGAGGGAAGAACTTCAAAGAGACCGAGCAGGTCCCCTTGGCACACAGCATACAGCTTTGATTGATAAAGGAGGCTCAGGGTAGGCAGCAGGGAGTTAGAACACAATGATGTTGTTGTAGCCACCGTCGGGTTGGGCCTGACCCATGGAAACCCCATGAACAGTGGAATGAAACATTGCCCAGTCCTGTGCCATCTGCCATGATTGACTGCGGATGGGACCAGTGTGATCCACAGGGTTTTTACTGGCTGATTTTTAGAAGTAGATTGCTAGGCCTTTCTTCCTAGTTTGTCTTAGTCTGGAAGCTCTGCTAAAACCTGTTCAGCATCATAGCAACACGCAAGCCTTTACTGACAGACAGGTGGTGGCTGCACGTGAGGTGCATTGGCCAGGAATCAAACTCGAGTCTTCTGTATGCAAGGCAAGAATTCTGCCACTGAACCACTGATGCACCCATAGAACACAATGTACAGCTCTGGATTTAGTGGCAGGGCCACCAGATTCTGGGTCTGAGAAAAGTTGTGTGCTTTTAATCCCTAGATTAGAGTGGAGGTGGCCAAAGTGGTAAATTGCAGGAGCTGGGCCTACGTGTGAACTCATCTGGATCCATCTAGACCTGGGAGCAACAACTGGAAGGGAAATAAATATGGCGCTGACATACCTCATCTCACTCTGGTCACTCTCCTTCCTCTAGAAACCTGCTTTCAGTCAATTGGATATTGCTGGGCCAGAGTGATTTACTAAAGACGTACTTACAGGTTTCTGTTGTTTCATTTAATGTGGTTTCTCCTGAGCAAGAGAGAAAGTGCTGATTCTTGTAGCTCTATAATCAAGAAGATGCCCTTATTAGAACCCATTCTGGTAAATAGGAGCAGTGTCTAATTTCTTTTGGAAGCAAGGCAGAAGAGGAGAAAGGGATACCACCATGAAAGGCAATCTCGCCTGGAACCAATGTGTTTGAGTATTGAACTTTGGGTCACACTGAGTTTTTCCCAGCAATGATATTCGAATACATAATTACCCTGCTCTTCATGTGGTATTGGTAGTGCAAAGAGCAAGTGTGTACTTTGTATTTATTTTCCAGATTTCCCATTTATTTTTCCCCAAGTGGAATGACGGGGCAAGTTTTATTCTACCACATTGCAAGATAGCCACTCTTGGCTTCAGGAAGCTTTTTTCTTTCCTTTTATCCCTTTTTAATCCTCCCTTCCTCCGTTAGTTGTTTTGTTGTTATTGTCTTTGTCGTTGCTTTTTTCTTTTCTTTTTGAGGTCAGGCAAGAGGTAATTAGGTGAGGTTATTGGCTCATTTCTACCCTGTCCAATAGGGTCACTATAGTAGGAATTGCCTCAACAGCAATGGGTACTGGGGTTCAGAAATTTTCCATGACAGGTTCCAAGACCCACCGTACAAGGTTAGTTGCAATTCTTTCAGGGATCTGAATGCCATGGTCAATGTTGGGTGCACATAAATTTAGAGAATATGCTGTGCATTCTGACAGAGAACCAGTGACATACCCAAATTTCCCCTCTTCTGTCCCTTTCACCGTTGTCCTCTTGATCTAGGAAAATCCTGAAACTGGCTAACTGACAAAAAATTGAAAGCACGTTTAAATAAAACCCTGCTTAAAAGGACAAGCATAGTTCTCTTATCGTTTAGGCTCCAAGGAGACACCTTAACTTATGTTAAGAAAAATGAGAACCATTGGTGAGAAGATTATAAAGCAAAGTGCATAGTGCAGATGGAGCTTCCCAGAAAAAAAAGAGAATGGAGATGTAGCAGTTATTCTTCCAAAGGGCATACCAATAAGATGATAAAATGGCAGCTCCTGCATTTAAGCTGGTTACAACTAGGTTCCGATATCTACTTCTCCAAAGGAGCACTGGTGGCACAATGGTTAAGCACTGGGCTGCTAACTGAAAGGCCAATGACTCAAACCTACCAGCTGCTCCATGGGAAAAAAGATCTGGCAATCTGCTCCTATGAAGAATACAGCCTAGGAAACCCTATGGGGCAGTTCTATTCTCTCCTATAGGGTCGCTATGAGTTGAAATCAACTCAATGGCACCACAACAATATCTACTTCTTCAGGATGTCCAGCCCTCTATAGTCTGAGGTTCTGCAATTACCATAATGTGTTGAATTGTGGTATTTATCTTTCTCACTGCCAGTGTGCCTTTTATTTCCTAATGCCTAAGACCTAACGCAAGAGGTGGAATTTTATGGCACTCCAATAATCGTAGGTTACACAATGGCTGCCCCTAGAACCCATATCCCCCACAGGTGTTTTTGGCCCGCAAAATGTTTTCCAAATTTACATAAGTCATTGTATTAATTTTCTGTTGCTGTGCAACAGATTATTATACACTTAGAAGCTTAAAACAAGCGACATTTATTATCTTACCGTCTGCATGAGTCAGAGATCCAGATGTAGCTTAGCTGGGTCCCTTGTTCAGGGAATCACCAGGCCGCAATTAAGGTGACAGCTGGGCTGTATTCTCATCTGGAGACTCCACTGGGGAAGAATCCACTTCCAAGCCCATTCAAATTGGCAGAATTTATAGCCTTGTCATCTTCTTCTGTATGATCAAGGGCCCCACGTTTGGCTGGCTGTTGGCTGAAGACTGCCTGCAGTTTCTCGCCAAGTGGTATTCTCCAGTATTGCCACTTGCTTCTTCAAACCCTCAAGGAGACTCTCTCACAGACCTACCCACCATCATCTCCCTTTTGATTCATTCGAAATCAACCAATTTTGGGCCTTAGTTACATCTGCAAACCTTCACTGTTTTCGTATTCCTTTGGGTAGAAGCAAGTTACAGGCCCTGCCTGCACTCAAGGAGAGGAGAAGATTATACAGAGCATGGACACCAGGCAGGGGAACCAAGGGGACTACAGTAGGATATGCATGCTACATTTGCCCGTTTAGAAATTAGGACAGTATACATAAGAATCTAGTTTTTTAGTTCGTTTTGAAAAATTAGAATATTTGTTGGCACTGGTTCCCTATTCCTAACTAGCGATGTTCTACAGAAGCCGACTATTCACAACCTTCTTTGGTGAGGGCACACCCTGCCAGGATTCTATTATTCTACTTTCTGCCTCTGTCGTTTTTCTTTATTCACTTATGTTACTTCACCCCTGAGGCCATTTATCATTTCAAGCCCCACCACAAATGTTTGTTATAATTATTTCAGTGCAAATATGTTGTTTAGGCTTTTGTTCCCTCTATCTACATTTTTGTTCTGTGGTACATAGGGTCTGTATGAGTTGGAACCGACTCAACAGCATCTAACAACAACAACCTATGTTATCAAGAGAAGGGTCAATTAAAAAAGATTCAAGCTGGAAGGAATATTGGAGATCAGTTCATTAACTTGACCAGGTTCACACAAATTGTTAGAACCCTAAACTAACGAGTCTTTCTATTTAAACCATGTAGGATTTTTTAAGAACAAAAGAAAAGAGAAGTTGACCAATTTGTGTCCCAGACAAGAACCTGGAAATAATGGTTTGTAATGCTATATCTCCCTTCTCTAGGATAACATCAGTTTTCAAATATCAGAAGCCACCAAGAAAATTGAGTATCATCAAACTCATGGATAGCTTTTGATTCTGCTGCAGAGGATTTGGCCCAAAGAGTGCCAAAATTGTCTTCATCAATAGTGCCTCTATCTACCAACAATGTACTGCAAAATATGCAACTCTCAGTGTAGAGAAGGTCAAGTATGTATGTTAAGCAATCACACCTGTACTTCACATGGGGTTCAAGGGCATGGGCCCTGGCACCAGTGTGGACCATGTTCAAATTCTAGCCCTGCCATTTATTAGCTGTGTGATTAATTTGGGACAAGTTATTTAAACTTTCTGTGCTTCTATTTCCTCAACTGCAAGTGGGCATTAGAATAGGATTGTTTTAGATGTTAGATGAGTTAATGCATGTAAAGCACTCAGAACAGTGCCTTGTTCAAGAAGAGATAGCTACTGCTGTTATCATTGCTTTTGCAGATTAGCCCTTGCCCCTGGGTAGATGTTAGGTGTTGAGGTATGATTCTCTAGATCTAGAATATGCATTTTCAACTAGGGTGCTCTCATCCCCAAGAGGGTAAAAATTGATTCTGGGGGAGCTAAAATCTTACTCTTTAATGTACAAGCATAAATACACTTAGAGTATGTAAACAGAAATACAGTAAGCAGATATCCCCCATTGTCTTATTCATTCAGAGCTGCTATAACAGAAGTGTCACAAGCGGATGGGTTTAACAAAGAGAAACTTATTTCCTCACAGTAAAGGAGGCTAAAAGTCCAAATTCTGGGTGTCAGCTCCAAGGAAGACTTTCTGTCTCTGTTGGCCTTCTCATCAGCCTTCCGCCGGACTAGGAGCTTGTCTGCACAGGGACCCCGGGTCCAAAGGACGAGCTCTGCTCCTGGCACTGCTTTCTTGGTGGTATGAGGTCTCCCCTCTCTGCTAGCTCCCCTTTCCTTTTATCTCTTAAGAGATAAAAGGTGGTATAGACCACACCCCAGGGAAATTCCCTTTACATTGGATCAGGGAGCGACCTGGTAAGGTGTTACAATCCCACCCCAATCCTCTTTAACATAAAATTACAATAACAAAATGGAGGACAACCACAGAATACTGGGAATTATGGCCTAAACAAGTTGATACATTTTTTGGGAAGATATAATTCAATCCGTGACACCCACTTTCTGAAAGTTTGCTTTATACCACCTCACTTTTACAAAAGACCTGCATTAGTACCTGTTTTCGATAACCGAAAGAAATCCAAAGATGATTTTCACTTTTACGAAAAAAGGTAAAAAGCCCTAATAGCGTTGAGGGTTTGTTTTGCAGGCAACCAAGTGTGGTATCATCAAACTCCTTCCCTGGCTACTACACTTTCTGCTTTTATTATATGTTAGTGTTATCTTAGGTTTTATGTGTTATTTGGTTTGATATGGTAGGTGATTTTCTGGGTCTGAGAATGCTCAAAAAATTTCCCCATATAAGTTAATGATAACCGGCTTATGAAAGGTTTCATAGGAATGTTCTACATTCTAACAGTAGGGGAAACCTGCATCTGTATTATAATTTCATGGTAAGAGTTTTATCCTTTTATCTCTTAATTTGGCCCCCGTTTTGTCCTCCAAAACATGCAAGTTCTTTCGAAATTTTACTTCAGACCATTTGAGATGAAATTGGGTAAACAGAAAACAAAATCATTTCTCTAGGAAAATGAAGACATCAGCTTCCTCTGTATCTGCCCCTAGCTAGAGTTGGTAGTACTGCCTAACTCTGGGGATTTGTGTGAGGAAATGACCTAAGTCGACTACAGGGCTGACGCAGAGCTCCCGTTTGGCACTGCCCCAGTGGTACAGAACCTAACTCTCCATCTTCCCTTTGGATGCCACATCCCAAAAATAGCCCAGTGGGAACAACTCAGCAGCTTCTCCCTCACAGACTGCAAATCAAAGCTCAGATTAGGTTAAAGGATGGGAAATGTGGTGGTGGAGCTGCCCAGGGGGCCCTCCAGTACCAGAGGAGCCTTCCTGTTCTTGCAAATCTTAGGACAGAGCCTCAAGGGAGATGTCATTCAGGGAACCTCCCCCACTTCTTGGAGTCTTCTAACCTGCTAGGAAGAAGCAGCCTCTCCCCAGGAGCCTTTTACCTTCTCCACCACACCCCCCAGATTTCAGAGGTCTCGGAATGAACACTTTCCAATCTATGCTTGCCAAGCACCTGACAAAGGAAAGTTTCCTGTTATGGATTGAACTGTATCTTCCCAATTGTGTTGGAATCCTAACCCCTATACTTGTGGAAAGGAGCCCTGGTGGTAAGGTGGTTAAGCGCTTGGCCGCTAACTGAAAGAACGGTTGGCAGTTCGAACCTACCCAGAAGCCCTTAGGGAGAAAGATGCGGCAATCTGCTCCCATAAAGATTAAAACCCGTTGCCGTTGAGTCAATTTCAACTCATAACAACCCTATAGGATGGAGTAGAACTGCCCCATAGAGTTTCCAAGGCCATAAATCTTAAGGAAGCAGACTGGCCCATCTTTCTCTCATGGAGTGCCTGGTGGGTTTGAACCACTGACATTTCGGTTAATTGCCGAATGCTTAACCACTGTGTCACCAGGGCTCCTAATCCATAAAGACTACAGCCTAGAAAACCCTATGGGACACTTTTACTCTGTCACAGCTATGAGTTGGAATTCAGTGGATGGCAAACAACAACAGTTGGATGTAATCTTGTTTGGGAATAGGGCTTTTCGCGATGTTAATCAGGTAATATAAGTACAGGGTGAGTCCTAAATTCAGTCACTTTTAAGTGACAAAGAACAGATTAAACATGGAGACAAGCAATCACACATACAAGGGGAGATAGATGCCACATGAAAATTGCCAAGCAACTGTGGAACGCCCAGGCTACAGAAGCTAAGACAAGGATCTTCCTCTAGAGCAGACAGAGAGGGAGACTTCCTGTAAAGGTGGTGACCTGAATTTGGACTCCTAGCCTCCTGCACTGTGAGAAAGTAAATTATGTTTTTGAAAGCCACCCCACTTGTGGTATTTCTGTTACAGCAGCACTAGCTAAGAACCCCCCACCCCTGGGGAAATTATTCTCACTGACCATTTCTTATGTTAAATGAGGTCACTGAAAGTTTTTCCTTTCTTTTCATTGCTGGTGGGGACACTTGAGAGTAGCCACTAGTATAATCGTGATGTCACTTTATAGCTTCAATTAAAAGAACATGAACTAATCCTTGCCCATCACTTTTTTTGGCAGGGGTGTAGGTATTGCTAGAGTAGAATGGGCTAACCATGATGGTTTGAGAATAGCACAGCAAATGCTCCAAAACAAGGGTCAGCAAGCTATGGCCCAATGGCTAAATTCAGCTGCTACCTGTGCTTGAAAATAAAGTTCTATTCAGACTTTACCCTGGTTATTCATTTATCTATTGTCTGTAGCTGCTGTCACACTATAATGCCAGAGGGGAGTAGTCATGGAAAGACATAAGCCCTGCAAAGGCTAAAATATCCAGCCCTTTACAGAAGAAGTTTGCTGATCCCTGCTCTGTTACAAAGACCAAAAGTTTAGTGCTTACTATCCTGGGCAGGAGTGAATTATTCAATAAGAAAGGTAAGGCTGACTTGTGCTTACTTACTAGTCTGAGTGAAAAATTGCACATTTTTTTCACCACATCAAAGATTCTGCTTCTAAGTATGGCTGGCTTTTGCCTCTCTCCCAACCCCACAGCACCTTCCTACAGAATCAAAGCCTCTTTTCAAATGTACAGTCCCTGACAAAGGAGGATGATTGGGTAGGCAAGGCAAGCATGGGTTTACTTGTGCTTACTTCATCATCTGTGGTAAATAATTTCATATAGGTTTCACTTTGATGTGGTGTGGTGAAAACCATGTAAGCTCGTCTTTACCTTCATTATAGGATAATCTGTCCCTGATGCTAGGTACATGGGACATTGGTGGTTCAGTGGTAGAATTCTTGTCTTAAATGCATGGGACATGGGTTTGATTTCTGGCCAATGTACCTCAAGTGCAGCCACCACTTGTTTGTCAGTGGAGGTTCACGTGTTGCTGTAATTCTGAACAGGTTTTGGTAGAGCTTCCAGACTAAGATGGACTAGGAAGAAAGACATGGTGACCTACTTCAGAAAATCAGCCAATAAAAACCGTAAGGATTACAACAGTCCAATCAGCAACTGGTTATGAGGATGGTACAGGACGGGGCAGCGTTTCGCTAAGTTGTGCGTGGGGTTGCCATGAGTTGGGATCAAGTAGATGGCAGCTAACACCAATACCAACACCAACACCAACACCAACACCAACACCAACACCAACACCAACACCAACACCAACACCAACACCAACACCAACACCAACAACTTTTTGGGTATATTATATGCCTTCTCTCTTTCAGATCCCATGAAACTAGTTCAAATAGGATACTGTTCACTCCACTTTACAGATGGGGAAAGAGAGGCAACGTAGTTTGCTTAAGCTCACGCAGATGGTAAATGACAAGGGTGAGGCGTGAATGTATATCTGACTCCATGGGCTTCTTTCTCACATACAGACTGGCTAATAGCTAAATTCCCATTGGCTTGTTGGTTTGAATCACTGGTTGAAAATCAAATATCTTTGAGTTTCGAACCCAAGCCAAACCCACTGCCTCTGAGTCGATTCTGACTCATAGCAACCCTATAGGAGTTTCCAAGGAGCACCTGGCAGATTCGAACTGCTGACCTTTTGCTTAGCAGCCATGGCTGTTAACCACTATGCCACCAGGGTTTCCCTTTGGGTCCCAGGCAGGTAAAATCTGAACAGCGCTGCTCTAAGCAAGGGGGAGTGGTGTGTATTGTGGCTGAACTGGAAAGGACAAGCCCTTCCTAAAGGCATTTGAACTTGAATTATTTTTATAAAGCTATTGGAGCCAAACAAAACACGTCTGCAGGCCTTATTAGGCCAACAGGTCTCCAATTTGTGACCCTTGGATGGAGCTGTGGTCAGGTTGGACAAGAAGAAGGATGATATGCTCAGAATGGGAACCAGAGAGCCTGTTTGTCTCACTCTTGGCTCAGGTTCTCTTCAGGAACATCACAGATGGCTGAGTGGAGAAATCACAGGCCTTTGGGCTGAACAGGCTGGCGTTTTCATTCTGTCCCTGCCCGTAGTCATGGTATGCCTTTGAGCAAGTATATTAACCTCTCTGAGCTTCAGTTTTCTCGTTTTTAAAACTGGTTATTTGTGCATTTGACCAGTACTTCTTAGTCCCATGGCATGTGCCAGGCACTGTATTTGGCTCCGTGTATTTCAGGAAATGGTAACTCCATACTTCCACCTGCTAAAGGCAAATGTGCCAGTACGGTCCTTGATTCCTCTCTTTCTCTGGCACCCACTCCATAGCCAATCTGTCAGCACAACTTAATGACTCTAAATTCAAAATATATCTGGAATCTGATCACCTCTTATGTCTATCACAAACACCTAGGTCCAAGTCACCACCATCACTTACCTGGATTGCTGCAATAGTCCCTTACCTATCTTTATTCTGTCCTATACGTGTCCTTCAATCTATTCTTGGCCCACCAGCCAGGGAGTTTCTGTTAAATACTTCAACCAGACCATGGTGTTCTTTATGGTTTCTCCTCTCAGAGAACAAGCCAAAATTCTGACAATGACCTTCAAGGTGCAGACAATAACCTTCAAGGTGCTGATGACCTGCCCCCTTTCTCTGGAACCCTTGTGACCTCACACTATCTCCTCTCCCCTCTGACCTTCTCGCTTTGCTCCAGCTACATTGACCTCCTTCCTCTCCTCAAGAGCACTGGCTGTGCTCCAGCCTCAGAGCTTTTGTAAATGTTTCTTATGCCTGGAATGTGTTTTCACCCAGATATCTGCAGGACGACTTCCTCATTCTTTCAAGTCTTACTGCTTCTTCTCAGTGAGAACTTCCCTCACCAGGTAATTAAAAATGACACATCTGCCTCTCTAGTCCTCTTTCCTTTTATATTTTCTTGCTTAGCACTTACCATGCTCTCACATGTTTCACTTATTTATGTTGTTTATTGTCTTTCACTGCAAAGGCTGAAGAACTGTTTGTTCACTGTTGTATCTACAACATATCATAAAGTGCCCAAGACACAGTGTACATATCCAGTACTTGTTAGTGCCTTTTCTTCATTCCTATCTGTCTTATCATAAATCAACTCCTCCATTCCCATCACTTTATTTAATCTAATATAGTTGCATCAGCATTATTTCAATTTCAGAGATCTGTGGTCACTGATAGGCAGCTCCTGACTCTAGGACAGTGATTATGGAAGTGAGGTCCCCAGACCAGCGTCATCGACATCACCTGGGGGCTTGTTAGAAAGAAAAATTCTTGGGCCCAGCTGAATCAGAAAAACTGGGGTGGGCTCAGCAATTTAACAAGCCCACAAGGTGATCCTGATGCCTGGAATGGATTAGCCAAAAGTGACTAATTGGATGGAATCAGGTAACAAAAAAAAGCCGTGGAATGAGAATTAGGACACCTATGTTCAGTGCCCATCTCTGCCATCAGGTAATCTTGGATACTTTGTTTCTCTGGCCTAGAACTTGGGTTCCTTAGGTCCAGGGGTACAGGACAAGATGATCTCTAAGGTCTTTCTCAACTTGGATTCTAGTGAGTCTATTTTGAACTAGCATCTTTCTTTGTGTTCTAGCACATTTTCCCAGTACTTATTTCTCAATGTCTCCTCTCTTTATGTTTCTAAAAATCAGTGACTTATAGGCTGCTGGAGCCCTGATTGCACAGTGTTAGAGCTTTGCTGCTAACCAAAAGGTCAGCAGTTCAAATCCACCAGCCGCTCCTTGGAAACCCTATAGAGAAGTTCTACTCTGTCTTACAGTGTTGCTATAAGCCAGAATCAACTTGACAGCATTGGGTCTGGTTTGTTGTTGTTTTTCTTTTTTTTTTGGTTGTAGGCTGCTAGCTGGATGTCTCTTGTCTCCAAACTTTTTGCTCTCATCAGAAGAAAAAGAAAACGTATCCCAGTATTTGTTTTACTTATTTATTTATATATTATATACAAGCAATGCTGTATAAATATATTCAAGCTGAGATAAATAATAAAACAAAGGTTTTAACATTTTTTACCACGCCCTAATGATCACCTTAAAGAATGCTGGTGGCGCAATGGTTAAGTGCTCAGCTGCTAATTGAAAAGTTAGTGGTTTGAACCCACCCACTGGCTCTATGATAAACAGAGAAAAGACTGAAGTTGTCAAAGATTCCATTTTACTTGAATCCACAATCAACACCCATGGAAGCAGCAGTCAAGAAATCAACAGATGCATTGCATTGGGCAAATCTGCTGCAAAAGACCCCTTTAAAGTGTTGAAAAGCAAAGATGTCACCTTGAAGACTAAGGAGCGCCTGACCCAAGCGGTGGTATTTTCATTCACATCGTATGCACGTGAAAGCTGGACAGTAAGACTTGGTGATCTCCTCCTGTAAAGATTATACCTGTTGCTGTTGAGCTGATTACAACTCATAGGGACCCAAGAAGGCAGAATAGAAGTGACTCTAAAACTGGCTGTAATCTTTAAGGGAGGGATTACCAGGTCTTTCTCCCGCAGAGCCACTGGTGGGTTCGAACCCTGACCTTTCAGTTAGCAGCCAAGCGCTTAACCATTGTGCCAATGGGGCTCCTGCCCTTCCTAATGGGACTCCGGTTTCTCCAGCCTCCAGGGTTAGGTGGGCTATGGCATGAAGAGAGCAGAGGATTTTTAACTGAGCCAGACACAGTCCTTCAGGACTGATGCAGTTAATTGGATCCATCACGGTAGCTGGAAAGAGATGGATCTGAAAACAGATGTGCTTACGTTACATTTAAAATTGTCACTAATACCCCTTATGGAGTAGCTAACAGAGCTGAAAGCATGCTTGCTGTTTGTTATAACTGATTTTCCCTATGATTTTCTCCACAGTTAACAAGCACCCAAGGTTCACATGTGTTGTCTCAGACACACATTTAGTTGACATAGGATACGGAAAATCTCTCTTTTGCATTTGTTTATTTGATGCATCAAGTGACAGAATGTGGTTACTTTTGTAGTCTCTGAAGAGTTGAAAAAAATCTCAGAAATCCAACTTTACGAAGTTAGGTTTTCCGCCACTGAGAAATAGCTTCATGTTAAAGGTTTGTTTACAAGGCATCGCTGTTTCCACTTGCTGGAGCAGCTCTTAAACATTTGAGGAAAAAAAAAAAAGCTGTTTTCCAACCACTAAGTAGATCTAATCATTAAGTGTTTCTGAAGTTGGTTTTCCAGCTCCTGGGCTGCTATTAACTTCTGCTGGGATAAAACAGAAGGTCGCTGCTTCCACTTAGTCACCCGTAAAGCAAAAGCGAAATATTTTGAAGAATTAAAAAAAATGGTTCGTTGTGCAATATTTATACTTCATTCACATCAGCACAGGACAGTGTTGACAAAAAGTTCCGTTGTTGTTGTTGGCTTCTCCCTGCATGCTTCCAACCCACAGAGCCTGGCCTCCCAGCTCCCACTGATGGAAATGATAGCTGCTCCCAGAAGAAGGCAGACCTGACGAACCGTCTGCCCCAGGCGGCGCTGAGCAAACAGCCTCCCCTTCTTCAGAGAAATGGAGACAGAAGAGAAATTGAGGGATACTTTTACAGCTGTTTTAAAGGAGAAAAGACAGAAAACTCCTTCAGAAATGCAGCCTTAGAATCAAGACCTTCAGAAGTTTTGCCCCCAGAAGGAAGGAAAAAGTTCACTGTGGTTTTTTAATAAAAATATATCTGTATATTTCACACTTCCTTATGATTGCCATTATCAGATATTTTCAAAAAATTTCTCACACTGTGTTCCAAAAGCCAGCTACGGTTAGCGTGTGTGTTGGTAATAACAGTAAGCCTGGTGGATAAAGGGAGACAGAATCAAGCTTCTGCTTGGCTCTATTATTTAAATGAATGCTGAGGATAGATTCCCCAATGAGCAAGGACATTTTTATATCACTTTATCCCTTGTCCCCTCCCTGCACCACACACATACATGCACACTCACATGCATGCACTAACACACTTCTCTCTTGTCAGCTTTTCAGCCACGCTCTTTCCCAAATTCACAGCCAGCTTCTGTTGGCAAAGGCTGCAGTGCTGTTCATTCCGTGCAAAACAGTCCCACGTCTTTAACAACAATAAATAAATATCCTCATAAAATCATTACCATTTTATTTTGATTTTAAAAATTCTGGGGGGGGTCTATGAGAGAGAGAGTCCTGGTGGCACAGTGGTTAAGCACTTGGCTGCTAATGGAAAGGTTGGGGGTTCGAACCCATCAGCCGTTCTGAGGGAGAAAGACATCAGTCTGCCTCCATAAAGATTACAACTTTGGAAACCCTATGGGGCAGTTTTATTCTGTCCTACAGGGTTGCTATGAATGGGAATCAACTTGATGGCAACTGGTATAAGAAAGAGAGATTGAGAGAGAGATAGGTAATAGATCGATAGATAAGAGAGTGAATAAACGGATGACATTAGGAATACTTCCTGTAGGATCCTCTGAAATCACGATTAGTTCTCCAGTAGTAAATGAAAAAGGTAGAAAATAAACCTGGATATTCACGACTTTTTCTGTACCTCATTTTTTTTTTTAAACTGATGACAAAATGGACAAATATGACACAAGCTCAGGGCTGATACCGAGTTAGTTGTTTTGATAGTAGGTGCTTCTCTATTTCAGGGAGCAGAGCCTTGCCAGGGTGGCGCCAACCCCATTCTCTGCAGGCGTGTTTTCTGGCTCAGCTGAATGATCATGGCATAAAGATGAAGAAACGGAGTGCCGTGGTTTTCTGAGTCCCTGGCTAGTCCACCTTCCTTCCCAGCACTCCCTCTATAGCCAACATATTCCTCTTTCAGCCTTTGTCCCATGAGGAGTATAAATTTAGAAGAGAAGCCTGTAGGTAATTAACAGCCTGGCGTGTCTGTCATTCCTTTGATAAAATGTGTTGGGTGTGGTTTCTCAACATGCAGTTGATAAAATGCACTGGTGGTGTTCCATTTCATTTGACTTTCCATTAGTTTTTTTTTTTTTTTTTTTTTCCAATGAGAATGTCTAATGGCCAGCTTCTGTTTTCAATCATGGGGGGGGCATTTCTACGGATTTATTTTTTACATTTTCCAATAAGAAACATACTCTGGTTCTTTAAAGGTTAGGAAGAGAGTGTGGAAGGGTGGGAGATACTCAGAAGAAAAGTTGTCCTGCTGGCTCAAATTAGCAAATCTATGTGTGCATGTGTGTGTGTGTGCATGTGTGCAAGCATGCAAGCGTGCTTGCATGTACGAATGTGTCTTTAAGGTCTCCACTGACTTCCTGACTCATATTAATTATTTCTTTAGTTACTATATGCTTTAATACTCTATGCTTGGAGAAAGAGGTGCCTCAACTATGTTCATTTGTTTGGGTTTAATTACATGGGATATAGTTGAAAGGTCAAGAAAACTTTTGGTGGCTTTGAACAGTGAATTATAACTTGCATAACAAATTAGGTTAATGTGGTTAGGTTTTGTAGAGGACTGAGCAGGCGAGGATGCAAATGAAAAGAGCACTGGTGTGATTTCCAGCTCACAGCTTTGAAAAACCTGAGTCATCTTGATAAGTCACCCAGCTCATTTAACCCACAGAAACCTCAGCTTATCAATGTGTGTAATAGGCATTGAGTATGAACGGGAGAGGAGCCCCTCTGCCCATCCAGACTCCTGATATGTTCTGGAAAGGTACCTGTACTGGCCAGCACTCATTGGTCACATAGCTCTGGACCTATGTTACTGTGCAGATGTACCTGTTTTTGAACTTGAGGTACTATTACTACTCTGAATTCTCTTCCCCTTCCTCCTTCCTATTCAGCAAAGACTCAAGAACTTAACCTCAGCCTTGTACATTAAAATTCTCACCCTAGTCGGTTTACATCTTTAAAATTAAGGCATGTCTCTTTCTCTTACCTTCAACCAAATTTAGACATTTGAATATCATCCTTGAGCTATCTACATAGACTGATTCTTGGCTGTGTTTTCAGCCTGGTCTATCCTCTAGGATGCCCTGCCTTTCTAGGGTGTCTAGCACCCCATTTGTGATGCTTGGACTGCATGCTGCTATTCTAGCCCCTTCTGATATTGTTGTGGTTCACCTCCTGGTCTGCCCTTTTCCAGGCTGTCCACACCCTGTGAGAGTCCCATTCCTTCGCTCAGGGATGTTGCATGCATGACTTGAAACTGATTTATATCAAAAGTCCAGTCCTGCTGAACAATAGTGTAGCTTAACAAGTAAAGAATATCTGCCTTCAACATTGCACTCTCTTAAGATCTATCTATATGTTTCATATGGGATCAAATTGACAACAGCAACTAGAAAGTTTAGGTAGGATGTTTACAGGCTGGTGAGTTTATGTTAATGGGGAGGAAAAATTCAGAAAATGGAGATGAGAATGGTTCTACAACTCAAAGAATGTAATTAGTGTCGCTGAATTGTATGTATAGAAATTGTTGAATTGGTGCATGTTCTGCTGTGTATTTTCTCAACAACAACAATAAAAATTATGTATATACATATGTACTAAAAAGTCCAGTCCCATGTTCATTTATCCGAGAGTGAAGCCAGAACTCCAATGTGTTCCTGTTGTGTCTGAAAAGCTCTGTTATCTTGAATGGAGATTGCTATTTACACCTGGACACAAATGAAGACCCCTGCTGGTATCTGCGGACATAGAAGTACATGACACCTGAGGCAGCAGAGGCCTATAGTGGGTTACTCAACAGCTGTCACTACCATCCCCACCTCTTGTTTGCAAACAGAACCCTGAATTGTGTTCAGGGTGGCAGTAAGCCAAGTCCCAGGGGACGAGTCATCATTTCTGTAAGCCATTCTTAGTAATCCTGAAACTTTTGACCCCCTGTTTCATTTCCAAGACTCTCTTGCAACTGGAGTGGCTATGTGATGTGGTCATCCTATATGGAAAAATTTTCTGGGGAGTATTTCAAAGGTTTTTTTTATTTCTACCAAAAGAAACAGAGTTGTGAAGAGAATTTGCTTGCTCCAGTGATGGACACGGGAAAGAGATGCCAAGTGCCAAAGTGTAGAACTGAATGCCAGAGCCCACCTGCTGGATTTGAATTCCACTCCTTCATTTACTAGCTGTGTGCTCCTGGTCATGCCACTTCACCTCTTCATCCCTTGGCTTATCCAACTGGACATGGAGGTGATAATAGTAGCACCTGTCTGACAGGGGTGTTAAGAGGATTAAATTAATAATTATTAAGTACTTAGAACAGTGCATGGCACATAGTAAGGATCTAAAAACAATTGTACATATAAACACAGACATCTTCCAGGATGTCAGGGATTGCGTCCCTCCAAAATATGTTTCAACTTGGCTAGGCCACGGTTCCCAGTATTGTATGATTCTCCAACATTTTGTCACCTGATGTGATTTTCCTATGTGTTGTAAATCCTATCACTATGATGTTAATGAGATGGACTAAGGGCAGTTACATTGATGAGATCTACAAGATTAGATTATGCCTTAAGCCAATCTCTTTTGAGATATAAAATAGAGAAGAGAGCAGAGAAACATGGGGGAACTCATACCACTAAGAAAGCAGAAGAGCATGTCCTTTGGACCTAGGGTCCCTTTGAGGAGAAGGTCTTAGTCCAAGTTAAGATTGGTTACAAAGACCTTCTCCCAGAGCTGACAGAGAGTTAAAGCCTTCCCCTGGAGCTGATGCCCTGAATTTGGACTTATAGCCTCCTAAACCATGAGAGAATAAATTTCTCTTTGTTAAAGCCGTCCACTTGTGGTATTTCTATTATAGCAGCATTAGATAACCAAGACATAGGGTGAATATCAATTTATTTAATAAATACTAATAGCATTCTTTCTATGAAACTAGCAATAATAAAAAAAATAATAATGTCAAGTATTGGACAGGTTATGAGGAAAACAGCATTATCTTACATTGGAGAGGGTAAAATGCACACCTTCTGATCCAGAAATGTCTTTTCTGGAAAAACAAAAATATTCATGGATGGACTAGTAGGTTGTCAAAAATGGTGATGCATACCCACATTTTTTGACATGAAAAATAATTCAGGGCTAATGAAAAAATCAGGTAACAGAATATATCCTATAGAATAATGTCTCTTACAAATATGTTAAATGTACAAAAGCGCACACAAATATCAGCAGTGATATACACTAATAACCTAGAGGACTGGGTGATTTAAAATATTCTATTTTTTGTTTATATGAATTTTCCATAATTTCTATAATGATCTCAGACAGTGTAAAAAACAAGTACGTATATTATGAATCCATTTCTTTTTGTTTTGTAAGACAAAAATAGTTACCTATAGCAATAAACCCATCACACATCCTGTCTGTTTGTTATACTGTGGTGACTTGTGTGTTGTTGTGTTGCTGGAAGCTTTGCCTCCATTATTTCATGTACCGGCAAGGTCACCCTTGGTGGATAGGTTTCAGCAGAGCTTCCAGAGACAGACTAGGAAAAAGGACCTGGCATTTACTTCAAAAAAACTGCTGGTGAAAACCTCATGAATAGCAGCAGAATATTGTCCGATATAGTGCCAGAAGATGAACCCCTCAAGTTGGAAGGCACTCAAAATATGACTAGGGAAGAGGTGCCTACTCAAAGTAGAGTCGACCTTAATGACATGGATGGAGTCAAGCTTTCAGGACCTTCATTTGCTGATGTGGCAAGATCCAAAACGAGAAGAAACAGCTGGAAATATCCATCAATAATCAGAATGTGCAATGTACGAAGTATGTATCTAGGAAAATTTGAAGTCATCAAAAATAAAATGGAACGCAGAAATATTAATATCCTAGGCATTAGCGAGCTGAAATGGACTGGTATTGGCCATTTTGAATCTGACAATCATGTGGTCTACTATGACAGGAATGAAAACTTGAAGAAGAATGGCATTGCTTTCATCACCAAAAAGAACATTTCAAGACCTATCCTGAAATACAGCACTGATGGTGACAGAATAATATCCATACACCTACAACGAAGACCAGTTAATACAACTGTATTCAAATTTACGCACCAACCACTAAGGTCGAAGATGAAGAAATTGAAGATTTTTAACAACTTCTACAGTCTGAAATTGATCAAACAGGCAATCAGGGTGCATTGATAATTACTGGTGATTGGAACAAGAAAGCTGCAAACAAAGAATAAGGATCAGTAGTTGGAAAATATTGCCTTGGTGATAGAAATGATGCCAAGGATCACACGATAGAATTTTGCAAGACCAATGACTTCTTCATTGCAAATACCCTTTTTCAGCAGCATAAAACGTACCTATACACGTAGACCTCACCAGATGGAATATTCAGGAATCAAATTGACTATACCTGTGGAAAGAGTCGATGGAAAAGCTAAATGTCATCAAGTCTAGGAGCCGACTGCAGAACAGATCATCAGTTGCTCATATGCAAGTCCAAGTTGAAACTGAAGAAAATTAGAACAACTCCATGAGAGCCAAAGTATGACCTTGAGTATAAACTCATCTAATATATCCCACCTGAATTTAGAGACCATCTCAAGAATAGATTTAACATGTTGAACACTAATGACTGAAGATCAGATGAGTTGTGGAATGGCATCAAGGACATCATACCTGAAGAAAGCAAGAGGTCACTGAAAACACGGGAGAGAAAGAAAAGACCAAAAAGGATGTCAGAAGAGACTCTGAAACTTGCTCTTGAATGTCGAGTAGTTAAAGCAAAAGGAAGAAATGACAAAGCAAATAAATGAACAGAAGATTTCAAAGGTTGGCTCGAGAAGACAAAGTAAAGTGTTGTAATGACACATGGAAAGAGGTGGAGATGGAAAACCAAAAGGGAAGAATATGCTCTCCATTTCTCAAGCTGAAAGAGCTGAAGAAAAAATACAAGCCTCGAGTTGTTCTTCTGAAGGATTCTATGGGCAAAATATTCAACGATGCAGGAAGTATCAAAAGAAGATGGAAGGGATACACAGAGTCACTGTACCAAAAAGAATTGGTTGACTTTCAAGCATTTCAGGAAATAGCATATATGATCAGGAAGCGATAGTACTGAAGGAAGAAATCCAAGCTGCACTGAAGGCATTGGCAAAAAACAAGGCTCCAGGAATTGATGGAATATCAACTGAGGTGTTTCAACAAATGGATGCAGTGTTGGAAGTGCTCACTTATCTACGCCAAGAAATTTAGAAGACAGCTACCTGGACAACTGACTGGAAGAGATCCATTTTTATGCCCATTCCCAAGAAAGGTGAACCTATTGAATGTGGAAATTATGGAACAATAACATTAATATCACCTGCAAGAAAATTTGGCTGAAGATCATTCAAAAGTGGCTGCCGCAGTAAATTGACAGGAAACTGCCAGAAATTCAAGCTGACTCAAAAGAGGGCATGGAATCATGGATATCATTGCTGATGTTGGGTGGATCGTGGCAGAGAATACCAGAAAGACGTTTACATGTGTTTTATTGAGCATGCAAAGGCATTCGACTGTTTGGATCATAACAAATTATGAATAACATTGAGAAGAATTGGAATTCCAGAACACTGAATTGTGCTCATTGAGGAACCTGTACATAGATCAAGAGGCACTTGTTGGATAGAACAAGGGAGTGCTGTATGGGTTAAAGACAGGAAAGGTGTGCATCAGGTTTGTATCCTTTCACCACACCGATTCATTCTTTATGCTCAGCAAATAATCTGTGTAGCTGGACTGTAGGAAGAGAATGTGAAGATTGGAAGAAGACTCATTAACAACCTGCATTATGAAGATAACACAACCTTGCTTGCTGAAAGTGAAGAGGACCTGAAGCACTTACTGATAAAGATCAAAGATCATAGACTTCATTATGGTTTACACCTCAACATAAAGAAAACAAAAATCCTCACAACTGAACCACTAAGCAACGGCATGATAAATGGAGAAAAAAGTTGTCAAGGATTTCACTTTACTTGGATCCACAATCAACATCCAGGGAAGCAGCAGTCAAGAAATCAAAAGATGCATTGCATGGGGCAAATCTGCTGCAAAAGACCTCTTTGAAGTGTTGAAAAGCAAAAATGTCACCTTGAAGACTAAGGTGTACCTTACCCAAGCCATGGTGTTTTCAATTGCCTCATATGCATGTGAAAGCTGGGTGATGAATAAGGAAGATTGAAGAAGAATTGATGTCTTCCAATTGTGCTGTTGGCAAAGAATATTGAATATACCATGGACTGCCAAAAGAATTTTTTTTTTTTTTTGCCAAAGGAATGAATACATCTGTCTTAGAAGATATACAACCAGAAAGCTCCTTAGAAGAAAGGATGGGGAGACTAGGTCTCACATACTTTGAACATGTTATCAGGAGGGACCAGTCCCTGGAGAAGGACATTACGCCTGGTAAAGCAGAGGGTCAGCGAAGGAGAGGAAGGCCCTCAACAAGATGGATGACACAGTGGCTGCAACAATGGGCTCAAGCATAACAATGGTTGTGTGGATGGTGCAGGACCAGGCAGTGTTTCGCTTTGCTGTACAGAGGGGCCCTGTGAGTCAGAACTGACTCTGTGGCACCTAACGACAGCAACATATGCATGTGAAAGCTGGACAATGGATACGGAAGTCCGAAGAAGAATTGATGCCTTTTAATTAAGGAGTTGGTGAAGAACATTGAATATATACCATGGACTGTCAGAAGAAGAAACAAGTATGTCTTGGAAGAAGTATAGCCAGAATACTCATTAGAAATGAGGATGGCAAAACTTCATCTCACATACTTTGGACACGTTATCAGGAAGTACTAGTCCCTGGAGAAGGACATCACGCTTGGTGAAGTAGAGGGTCAGCCAAAAAAGAGGAAGACCCTCAATGAGATGGACTGACACAGTGGCTGCAACAGTGGGCTCAAGCAGTATTTTGGGGCGGTATTTTGTTCTGTTATACACAGAGCCACCATGAGTTGGAATCACCTGGATGGGACTTAACAAAAATGTAGCAATAAACAACAAAGTATAGATATTTGTGCATATTAAACTGTCTGGAAGGACATACTAAAGTGCTAATTGTTGCCACCCCTGGATTAATGGAATTGCAGGTATTTTATTTTCTTTTTGAATATTCGTATTTCCTGGTTTACTGCAATTGTGTGTGTGTGTGTGTGTGTGTGTGCTTTAGGTGAAAGTTTACAGTGCAGACTAGTTTCTTAATGAAAAATTTATGCACAATTTTTTTTCTTTTGTGACATTGAGTGCAAACCCTGCAATATGTCAGAACTCTCCCCCTTTACAACTAGGGTTCTCTGTTCCATTCATCCTGTTTTCCTGTCCCTTCCTTCCTTCTCATTTGCGTTTGGGCAGGTGTTGCCCATTTGGTCTTGTGTACTTGACTGATCTAAGAAGCACTTTCCTCACGTGTGTTATTGTTTGTTTTATAGGCCTGTCCAATCTTTGGCTAAAAGGTGAACTTTGGGAATGTCTTCAGTTCCGAGTAAGCAGAGTGTCCAGGGGCCGTAGCTTCGGGTGTCCCTCAGTCTCTAACAGACCAGTAAATTTGGTCTTTTTTGTGAATTTGAATTTTGTTCTACATTTTTCTCTTGGTCTGTCTGGGATCCTCTGCTGAGACCCCTGTTAGAACAGTCGATGGTAGTAGCCGATTACAATCTAGTTCTTCTCAGCTCAGACTGGTGGATGCTGTGGTTCATGTGGTGTATTAATCCTTCGGACTAAAATTTTCCTCATATCTTTGGTTTTCTTCATTCTTCTTTGGTCTGAATGGGTCGGGACCAATAGATGTATCCTAGGTGGCCGCTATCAAGATTTTAAGACCCGAGATGCTACTTACCAAAGTAGGAAGTAGAACATTTTCTTTACGAACCATGTTATGCCAATTGACCTAGATGTGCCCTGAGACCATGGTCCCCAGCCCTCAGCCCCAGGAACAGTCATGGAAGCTTCCTAGGCACATGCAAATATGTTGAAGGACTGAGTTACTGCTGCTATTGAACTTTTTTTTTTTTTTTACAAAACTACAAATGGGCTGAGCAGCATCTCCTTTTGGTATTACCATATTTTTACCCACACAAAGTGCGCCTTCTGTGTTTGTTTGCAAGCCCTCCCTTGCTAGGTATTTTCTTAAGTGCAGTATGCTAATTTTTTTTTTTTTTTTTACAACAACACGTGGAAGAGGATTGGCATGGCAGGACTTGTGGGGGCTCCTCGTGGGGGTAAGGGAGTGGCAGGCAAACAAACACAGAAAGCGTGTGTTACTTGCATAAAAATATTGTAATGGTTATACTAACTTTCCTCCTCTGTAGGTGTCCAAGTTGGAAAATTCTTAAGTGCCAGATATATGTGCTAATAAACTTCCCAAGAGAATGTCCCTCTACCCCACCCCCAATCTCAAATCTTTGTCTGAAGATATTTATATCTTCTGCCAAATATTTGCCCCAAATCATTCCATATTGCTGACCTTTTGTCCGATTAAAACATCCCAAATGATGCGAATATGTTGATTTTTATGGCAGACCTCCAGAAAAGAATATTTACAGATAAAAAAGGGTATAGCGATTTATGCTTTTTGAAATCCTGATATTTCTATTTAAAGGTGTCTGTTTGGTGTTTTTTTTTTTTTTTGTAGGAACTTGGCACTGTGGTTAAGCTTTTGGCTGCTAGCCAAAATGTTGGAAGTTTGATTCCACCAGCCTCTTCTTGGAAACCCTATGGGACAGTTCTACTCTGTCCTATAGGGTCACTGTGAATCAGAATTGACTTGACGGTAACAGTTTTTTTTTTTTTTTTTGGTGGGAGCTCCATCCCCTATAAAAAGTGCCTTAAGATTGCTCTAGATAAGCTTTGCAGTATATAATTTTTTTCATGCCTTGAGACAAGAGGCAGGGTTATTCAGTGGGTAGGTACTTTTGCCCTGTCTTGTGGCTTGTGAACGCCTAGGCCCATTTGTGAATGTAAAGCATTCTCTGCTAATTTGAGTTCATCCATCAGTCCAGGAAAAAGCTTTTCCTTTTTAGAGGACCTGGATAGATTGTTTGGAAATATAATTTGGGGCTCCTGTGTTTGTCCTGGATCTGAGATCAGAAAGCAGTTTCATGCTGCCCTGTTGCATGGATTTTATTTTAGTGGTGAAGTTCAGAAGTGCAGCGAGAGACTGGACAATCACAGCTGTTTATATAGTCTCTTTTCTTTCTTTTCTCTAGTGTTTTACAGAGGAAGAATGGCCCTCCAAACTTCGAGAGTTGGCAGCAAAGATTTTGTGTTCTGTCAATTCTTATTTCTTTGACAATTCTTCTGTCTCTTAGAAAAGACAGCTACTGAGAGAGTAAAACATAAACATAAGGGAAATATCTTTAGCGTTACATGAAGAAAGCAAAAGGTCATTAAAAAGACACTAAAGAAAGGAAAAAAAAAAAACAAAACAACTCTGAAGACACCCTGAAACCTGCTCTTGAATGCAGAGTAGCTAAAGTGAATGGAAGAAATGAGGATTGCAAAAGGCACCTTGAGAAGACAAAGTAAAATATTATAATGACATGTGCAAATACCTGGTGTTAGAAAACCAAGAGGGAAGAACACTCTCAGCATTTTGCCAGCTGAAGGAGCTGAACTAAAAATTCAAACCTCGAGTTGCAATTTTGAAGGATTCTATGGGCAAAATATTCAATGACACAGGAAACATCGAAAGAAGATGGAAAGAATACACAGAGTCACTATACCAAAAAGAACCCATTGACATTCAACCATTTCAGGAGGTAGCATAGCATCAGGAACTGATGGTATTGAAGGAAGAAGTACAAGCTAAACTGAAGGCACTGGTGAAAAACAAGGCTCCAAGAGTTGACAGAATACCAGCTGAGATGTTTTAACAAACAGCTGCAACACTGGAAATGCTCACTAGTCTATAACAAGAAATTTGGAAAGCAGTCACCTGGTCATCCAACTGGAAGCAATCCATATTTGTGCCAATTCCAAAGAAAGATGACCCAACAGAATGAGGATATTATTGAACAATATCATTAATACCACATAAAAGTAAAATTTTGCTAAAGATAATTCAAAAATGGTTTCAGCAGTGCCTTGACAGGTAACTGCCAGATATTCAAGCTGGATTCAAAAGAGGATGTCAAATGAGGGATATCATTGCTGATGTCAGATGTATCTTGGCTGAAACAGAGAATACCAGAAAGATGTTTAACTGTGTTTTATTGACTATGCAAAGGCATTGGACTGTGTGGATCATAACAAATTATAGATAACACAGCAAAGAACGGGAACTCCAGAACACTTAAATGTGCTCATGTGGAGCCTGTACATAGACCAAGAGGTAGTTGTTTGAACAGAACAAGGGAATATGGCATGGCTTAAAATCAGGAAAAGTGTGCATCAGCATTGTATCCTTTCGCCATACTTATTGAATCCGTATGCTGAGCAAGTAATCCAAGAAGCTGAACTATAAGAAGAAGAACATGGCATCAGGATTGGTGTAAGGCTCACTGACACCCTGCAATATGCAGATGACACAACCTTGCTTGCTGAAAGTGAAGAGGGCTTGAAACACTGATGAAGATAAAAGACCACAGCCTTCAGTATGGATTACACCTCAACATAAAGAAAACAAAATCCTCACAGCTGGACCAGTGAGCAACTTCATGATAAATGGAGAAAGGATTGAAGTTGTCAAAGATTTAATTTTACTTGGATCCACAATCAACACCCATGGAAGAACAAGTAATCAAAAGACACACTGCATCGGGCAAAGAACTTTTTAAAGTGTTGAAAAGTGAAGATGTCCCTTTGAGGACAAAGCTGTGTCTGACCTAAGCCATGATGTTTTCAATTGCCTCGTGTGCGTATAAAAGCTGGACAATGAATAACAGACACCAAAGAAGAATTGATGTCTTTGAATTATGCTGTTGGCCAAGAATACTGAATATACTATGAACTGCCATAAGAACAAACAAACCTGTCTTGAAAAAAATACAGCGACAGTGCTTTTGGAAATGAGGATAGTGAGATTTTGTCTCAAATATTTTGGACATGTTATCAGCAGAGACCAGTCCTTGGAGAAAGAAATCATGCTCGGTAAAGTAGAGGGTCAGTGAAAAAGAGGAAGACCCTCAACAAGATGAATTGATGCAATGGCTGCAACAATGGGCTCCAAGCATACCAACAATTGTGAGGATTGGGCAGGACCAGGCAGTGTTTTGCTCTGTTGTAGGTAAGGCCATTAAGAGTTGGAACTGACTTTATGGCACCTAAAAGCAACAACAACAATTATTTCACTTATTGTTTTTGTTGTTGGGCACTGTGGAGTCTATTCAGCCTCAAAGTGATCCCATGTGACAAAATAGAACTACCCCATAGTGTTTTTTGGCTGTAATCTTTATGGAAAGCAGATGGTCACGTCTTTGTCCTGAGGAGATGCTGTGTGGGTTTGAACTGGGAAAACTTTTGGTTAGCAGCCAAGAGCTTAACTGTTGCACCACCAGGCATCCTTATTATCTCACTCAATCCTCTTACCTTTCAGAGAAAATTGATGTTCTGGGAGAAAATCTAATGTACTCAAAACACATGGATTTTAAGTGGCAGAAGTGGGTGAGAATGCATCTACTTTCTTTAAACCAGTGGCATTTCCATAATGCCACATACAGGATTTTATGCCCCGGGGGTTATGAGATCCAGGTAAATCATTCGCTGTCTGTAACATTTGCCCACCTATCTGTAAATCAATAACAATGATGAAGATGAGAATGGTGGTGATGTTGATTCCTAACCAATGTCAGTACATTGTTTACATGGTTGAATGGAAGTAAAATGCTACACACATGGCTTCTAGTGCCTTTTGTTTGCCTCCTTTCTACTCACCATACTTGCCCTAGGGAGGAACAGAGTTTTAAGTTCAGCAGTATGTTTTCTAAATGTTCAAGGTGCCATAAAAAGATGCTCTTCTTAGCTCATCCCAATAGACATTCTTATCCATATATCCCAGAAAAAGCACAAATAAAATTAAGTAAGTTTACATCTTTATTCATAAACTTCCTCATGAGTCTGGTTAATATGAAACACATTCTGATGACCACAGCATAAAGAACACATAAAGAACAGATTTTGGAAGTGTCTTTTTACAAAGGGTGCTGAGCAGTCCCCATTAACAGACGAAGATCTTTTGATTGGCAGGGTGTCAGCACAGATGACTGACCATGACTGATGGTTCACATCATAACCAGGTGCTCAGGCTTGCAACACAAGGAAAAATATATTTCTTGTGACAGCCTGGAGTCCCATACAGTAAGGGACTTAATGCTTTTCCTGAAGTAGTTTAGTTTTACTGTTGCCCATTCTTAACTTTCACCAGTAACTGGTGCTGGAGGGAACCTTGGCGGCTCAGTGGTTAAGTGCTTGACTGCTAACCAAAACGTCAGCTGTTTGAACTCACCAGCCGCTAGGCAGTAGGATGTGGCAGTCTGCTCCCATAAAGATTTACAGCCTAGGAAACCCACTGGGGAAGTTCTACTCTGTCCTATAGGGCTGCTATGAGTCCGAATCGACTCGATGGCAATGGGTTTAATTTGTTTTGGAACTGGTGCTGGAACTTTACGACAGAGGAACAGCTTTATCAGGCACTCTCAATGATATCATTATTATTTGTTAGTTATTATATTTTAATCTAGAACTGACTGATTTGCTCTTTTTCTGAAAGTCTGAGACCCTTCTGAGTTCTTGGGAGACTTCACTAGAGGGTAGGCTCAGGGCAGGGGAGGTTGGACAGTGTGGGCTAGGAGAGGGAGGAAAACACAACTACCTGGTGAAGAAATCAAGGTGACAGGGTCATTTGCGACTCGACGGCAGTGGGTTTTTTTTTTAGTGGAGGGTCATTTGCACTGATGTCGTTAGGTGCCATCAAGTTGGCCCTGACTCATAGCATCACTATGTACAACAGAACAAAACACTGTCTGGTCCTGCACCATTCTTACAATCAGTGTTATGTTTAAGCCCATTGTTGCAGCCACTGTGTCAATCCGCCATCTCATTGAGAGTCTTCCTCTTTTTTGTTGCCCTTCTCCAGGGACTGATTCCTTCTGACAACATGTCCAAAGTACGTAAAACGCAGCCTCACCGTCTGTGCTTCTAAGGAGCATTCTGGTTGTACTTCTTCCACGACAGATTTGTTCATTCTTTTGCAGTCCATGCTATGTTCAGTATTCTTCTCCAACACCACAATTCAAAGGTGTCAATTCTTCTTTGGTCTTATCTTTTTATCGTCCAGTTTTCACATGCATAGGATTGAAAACACCATGGCTTGGGTCAGGTGCACCTTAGTCTTCAAGGTGACATCTTTGCTTTTCAATACTTTAAAGAGGTCTTTTGCAGCAGATTTGCCCAATGCAATGCGTCTTTTGATTTCTTTTGACTGCTGCTACCATGGGTATTGATTGTGGATCCAAGTAAAATGAAATCCTTGGCAACTTCTGTCTTTTCTGCCTTTATCATGATGTTGCTTATTGGTCCAATTGTGAGGATTTTTGTTTTCTTTATGTTGAGGTATAATCCATACCAAAGGTTGTGGTCTTCGATCTTCATCCGTAAGTGTTCAAGTCCTCTTCACTTTCAGCAACCAAGCTTGTGCCGTCTGTCTGCATAACTCAGGTTGTTAATGAGTCTTTCTCTGATCCTGATGCCACATTCTTCTTCATATAATCCAGCTTCTGAGATTATTTACTCAGCATACAGATTGAATAGGTATGGTGAAAGGATACAACTCTGACACACACCTTTCTTGACTTTAAACCACGCAGTATCCCCTTGTTCTTTTTGAACCACTGCCTCTTGATCTAGGTACAGGTTCCTTATGAGCACAATTAAGGGTTCTGGAATTCCCATTCTTTACAATGCTATTCATAATTTGTTAAGATCTGCACAGTCAAATGCCTTTGCATAGTCAAGAAAAAGCAGGTAAACATCTTTCTGGTATTCTCTGCTTTCAGCTAGTGTCCATCTGACATCATCAATGATATCCCTGGTTCCACATCCTCTTTTGAATTTGGCTTGAATATTTGGCAATTCCCCGTCGATATACTGCTGCAGCCACTTTTGAATGACCTTCAGCAAAATTTCACTCTGTGTGATATTAATGATATTGTTCAATAATTTCCACGTATCGTGGGCTCATCTTTCTTGGGAATAGGCATAAATATAGATTTCTTCCAGTCAGTTGGCCAGGTAGCTATCTACCAAATTTCTTGGCATATATGAGTTAGTACTTCCAGTGCTACATCCGTTTGTTGAAACATCTCAATTGGTATTCCGTCAATTCCTGGAGCCTTGTTTTTCGCCCATCCCTTCAGTGCAACGTGGACTTCTTCCTTCAGTATCATTGGTTCCTGCTCATACGGTACCTCTTGAGACGGTTGAATGTCAACTAGTTCTTTTTGGTGTAGTGACTCTGTGTATTCCTTCCATTTTCTTTCCATGCTTCCTGAGTTGTTAAATATTTTTTCCGATAGAATCCTTTAATATTGCAACTCAAGTCTTGAATTTTTTCTTCAGTTCTTTCAGCTTGAGAAATGCAGGGCATGTTATTCCCTTTTGGTTTTCTGTCTCCAGCTCTTTGTACATGTCATTATAATACTTTACTTTGTCTTCTCTAGCCACCCTTTGAAATCTTCTGTTCAATTCTTTTACTTCCTCATTTCTTCCTTTTGCTTTAGCTACCTTACTTTCAAGAGCAAGTTTCAATGTCTTTTCTGACATCCATTTTGGTTTTTTCTTTCTTTCCTGTCTTTTTAATGACCTCTTGCTTTCTTCACGTATGATGTCCTTGATGCCATTCCACAACTCATCTGGTCCTCGGTCATTAGTGTTCAACAAGTCAAACCTATTTTTGAGATGGTTTCTAAATTAAGGTGGAATATACTCAAGGTCGTACTTTGGCTCTCATCGACTTGTTCTAATTTTCTTCAGTTTCAGCTTGAACTTGCATATAAGCAATTGATGATCTGTTCTGCAGTTGGCCCTTGGCCTTGTTCTGACTAATGAGCTATTCCATCGTCTCATTCCACTGATGTAGTCGATTTGATTCCTGTGTATTCCATCTGGCAAGGTCCATGTGTGTAGTCACCGTTTATGTTGGTGAAGAAAGGTATTTGCAGTGAAGAAATCATTGGTCTTGCAAAATTCCATCATGTGATCTCTGGCATTGCTTCTATCATGAAGGCCATATTTTTCAACTACCGATCCTTCTTCTTTGTTTCCAACTTTCTCATTCCAATCTCCAGTAATTATCAATGCATCCTGATTGCATGTTTGATCAATTTCAGACTGCTGAAGCTGGTAAAAATCTTCAATTTCTTCATCTTTGGCCTTAGTGGTTGGTGTGTAAATTTGAATAATAGTTGTATTAACTGGCCTTCCTTGTGGGCATACGGATATTATCCTATCACTGAGAGTGTTGCACTTCAGGATAGAATTTGAAATATTCTTTTTGATGATGAATGCAACACCATTCCTCTTCAAGTTGTCATTCCAGGCATAGTAGACCATATGATTGTCTGATTCAAAATGGCCAATACTAGTCCATTTCAGCTCACTAATCCCTAGGATATTGGTGTTTATACATTCAATTTCATTTTTGATGACTTCCGATTTTCCTTGATTCATACTTCATACATTCCGCGTTCTAATTATTAGTGGATGTTTCTAGCTGTTTCTTTTTGTTTTGGGTCTTGCCACATCAGCAAATGAAGGTCCTGAAAGCTTGACTCTATCCACATCATTAAGGTTGACTCTACTTTGAGTAGGTAGCTCTTCCCTGGTTGTATTGTAAGTGCCATCGAACCTGAGGGGCTCATCTTCTGGCACTATAGCAGACAATGTTCTGCTGCTATTCATAAGGTTTTCACTGGCTAAATCTTTTCAGAAGTAGACTGCCAGCTTCTTCTTCCTAGTCTGTCTTAATCTGGAGGCTCAGCTGAAACCTGTCCACCATGGGTGACCCTGCTAATATGTGAATACTGGTGGCATATCTTCCAGCACCACAGCAACACACAAACCCCCACAGTACAACAAACTGACAGACATGTGGGGGATGGCTCACCTTTAAACCACCTGTAATGCACACGGATGACTAGAGTGGGGTGTGTGTGCAAGGGAAGCAAGCTCTTACTATATGCTAGATACCATGTTAGTTGCTTTCATTGCTTACTTTTCAGCAGTACATGTAAGTTGGGTATTTTCCCTGTTTTTAATGGAAATAGGTTCAGATTAAAAACTACTTTGCTTAAATTCAAACTGTTAAAGTCAGAACCTGGATTAACATCTTTGTCTAAAACTCATTTTAAGAAAAAAAAAAAAAAAATTCTGTGATAAAATGTAGACTTCCCGTCTTTTAGGATGTACATATACACCTACCCCAAACATTAGAGAGCATATAAAACAAGTGAATTTGTACAACTCTTATCTGTTCTAATTGGGGATAAAGAGAGTTATAGATGGGCTTCTAATTTTTAATTTGGAAAGTTCTTTCAACTATGAAAAGTAACTTGAACTAATATTTGAGTGCTGCCAAGTTTTTGGGGCAGTCTGATAACTTCATAAAAGATATTTTAAAATTAATCATTTATATGCAAATTGTGGCTGCTAGGTTCTTGAGAATTGCTATATTTTCTTAGGTAGATAAAGCTCCAGGAAATCATTTTAATAGCATTCTCTTTCTTCAAAAATTCTTTCTTTGTAGATAATAGAAAAGTTGATTTAAGCCCCTGTGATCTTGGTCAAATTATCAAAAATTCTAAATAAGCTAGGTCTGAACTAATGGGATTTCTTTGCAATACAGAATGTGTATATTTACACAAAGAGGAGACAGAATAAAGGCGCAATCAGAATCAGATGCAATTAAGTCAGGAAATGCCTCAAAGTTAAAAATCCTTTGGTTTTTCATGGCTAGAATGGAAATTCTATCTAGTGATATTTGATGCTTTGTCCTAAATCTAAACAGGCTGTTGATCTCTAAAAAGACTAAGAATCTATCAAGGTGATTTGAATTTATGCTTGAAGTTTCAGTTTAAGCATAGTCTTTGGAATCAGACAGACTTGGGAACACGTCCAGATTTTGCTACTTATAAACCGGGTTGGGCAAGTTGCTTAAGTGATTCTGTTTAATTCTTTTTAAAATGAGGGAAACTGTTGGAGAAACAGAGCAAGTAGCTGTATGTAGACCTGGCACAGTTTCTGGAATAAACTAGGAAGCAAAAAAGTGTTTACCAGTTGCCTTTGAGTCAATTCCAACTCATGGCCACCCCATGCATTTCACAATAGAACTGTGTTCCATAGTTTATTGTTATTATATTATTATTTTAGTGTTATTCAAGTTGTATTAAAATGGAAGGTGAGAAAGAGTTAGCTCAGTGGGACAATTTTGAATAATTAACATGTTCTCATTCATTAGATATTTTTTATTGAGCGATGACCAAATTCCATTATTTCCTTCTTAAAAACCTAGAAAGGGGAAAGTGTGAGTAGATGAGAAGAGTTGGTTTTGGGTGGCACTGAGAGGGGCAGATGCAAGCTGATGTTATAAGGGAATGCTACTCTCTACTCTTCCTCTCAGTGAAGTGACTGTGAAACTTGACAAAGAGAAATCCTTGAAAGAGCTTCACGGCTCAGTTAAATCTGCTCAAATACTAGAAAGGCCTTGCTAACATAAAAAAAGACACATCTGCAGTACATTTTGGTTGTAGTAAATAAAACTGGACACCCTTGCCCATTCAATCACTAAAATTTACTTTCCCCTTGTGGAAGTTGAATATTTTCCATGGGTTCTTTCTTGGTGTTTCAATGGACAGTAAGTAAGTTAAGCTTCTGGCATGCAAAATCCTCGGCAGTGTAGGATGCAATTTCAACTTCCCCACAAGTACTTTAAGCATTTCTTCCCATGATCATTTAATGTAGTAATACTACGTTAATAGAATATCCTTTTCTTTCATCTCTCTTTGCCCTGTTTGGAAAAAGTAATTTTCTACAAAAACAAAACAGAAAAACCACCCGACCCAATGCAATTTTCCAGGTTCAACCAAAACTTAAGTGTAGTAGTGAATATACAAAATATATTTCTCATTGGTGCATTCAGAAATATTATGAAATGTTTTCTTAGTTGTACCTGGTAGAATAACAAGGGAAGGAAATGTATAAAACATGTGAAGGGATATCATTCAGAAGGGTACAAGCTACCTGTATTTTATAATATTTATTCCTGGTTGAATTGCATGCCACTGGCTGCTCTGTCTATCACGAAGTGTTCCATTTCTGAAAGTAGAGAGCAAAGAAGGAAATATCTATGCTATAAAATGTCAAATTGCCTTCCAAACTGCTTCCAATTTCCAACCACATCAAGAAGGGTGTCTGAAAAGACAATCAGCTTTTGCACTAGCCAAATATATATACAATTATTTATCTTTAAAACATTTGCTTTGGGAATGCATCATCAAAGGAATGTTCAGGGTTATTCTGAGGCTATTTGCCTCCAATCCTTTAAAAACTAGTTTTGTTAGCTACAGTATATTTGTCTTTTTTTTTCCTGTAAAAATTTGTAAATCAAATAATAAACCACAATTCAATTTATGTAGGAAAAAATGCTGAGAGTTGGATATATTGTGCCCTTTTTCTGGGAATAAGATGTTGGTATCCTCCCAAAGAACAATTTAATGAGAAACGAAAACCTTGCTTTTCCCCTGATAACAAATAGGTGGATGGTTAAATCTTGATGAGACATATATATCATCGAAATATGTTATTGTTACATGTCTTTTGAAGGTATTGCAAACCTTGTCCATACAGCCACTTCCATTTCTGCTTGCATCTTTCAGAATTTGGATTCCACAACAAGGAGCTAACACATTATCTTTTGTACCTCAGAAAATGTAAAGGATTAAAAAAGATTTCATAGTTCATGAATTGCCAAATAATCAATATTTCAATGAGCTGAATGTAAATGATTCAAGAAATATGGATTGCATTTCCTTTGAAACACAAAAGGGTTCTTAAATATGGAAAATGTGCTTGCACAAATAATGTTCTGAGTTATGCTGAACCAACAAATTGGAAATATGTCTGGACATTGGTCTTTTATCTGTATTTCCAAATATCCTAACCCTATAACAATTTCTAATACTTAATAGAAGTCTTTGATCCTTTAAATATCATTGGTTAGATTTAATAATTTCTGCTGTCTATAATTGCAAAATAGCTCCTGGATATCAGAAAGGGCTAGAAGTGTGATCTTTTTAAGAAAGATTACTTTTTAAAAATATTATTTATTTTGTGGTGTTGTTGAGAATATACACAACAAAACACACCAATTCCACATGACGTTGATTACATTCTTCAAGTTGTGCAACCATTCTCACCCTCCTTTTCAGAGTTTTTCTTCCCCCATTAACATAAATTTGTTGCCAGGTGGGAAACCCCAGGTTTTGTTCAGTGCAACTTGTCATAGCCAATAAACAAGAGGCTGAGGTAGATCAGAAAGGCGCCTTTCTTTTATTGCGTAAGGAAGGAAACAGTTGGGGCTGGTGCCTCCAAGACTACTCACCAAGGGTTAGTGGACAAGGTACTTATATAGGGCTGACAAAAAAAAGAGATCGTGTAACTCACTTTCATAACATTCTTGGTCATAGTACACAGGCACAGTGGGGGCTACATACTATTTCAGAAGTTGCCTATTAAAAAAAATGGTGGCTAAGTTTCACCCGGGGGTGGAGAAGCTAATATGCATGAGGCACTTAATGCTGTATAGGTCACCAACAGGGTACTCAGACCAGTCAAGACTGGTTCTAAACCATTTTTGTGGCTCTCAGTGAGGCAGAGAGTTCTTGGAAGGTTCCTATCTGATCTTTTGAGTTGCTCTTGTCAATTTGATCCCATATAAATAGTTCTTAAAAGAGCATAATGCTTAAGGCAGACATTTTTTACTAGTTAAGCTAAACTATTTGGTTTTAAGAAGACTTCAGAAGATAATTTTGGTTTAAGGTTTAAAGATAATCTCAGGGCACTAGTTTCAGGGGTTCATCCAAACTTCATGGCTCTAAGAAGCCTGGAATCCATGAGAATTTGAAATTCTATTCTGCATTTCCTCCCTTTTGATCAGGATTCTTCTATAAAATCTTTGATCAAAATGTTCAGTAGTGGTAGCTAGGCCCCATCCCGTTCTTCTGGTCTCATGGCAAAGGAGGCAGTTGTTCATGGAAGCAATTAACCACACATTCCATATCCTCCTCCTCTTTCTGACTCTCCTTTCTCTGTTGTTTCAGGCAAATAGAGATCATTTGTTGTGCCTTTGATGGCCACTTGCAAGCTTTTAAGACCTCAGGCACTACGCAATGACCTAGGAGGTAGAACGTGCTGTTAGGCTAATTAACTGATTAGTTAACTGGGATGTCCCATGAAATCATTATCATAAACCTCCAAACCAATGTCAGCAAATGAATGGATAAACAAAATGTGGTACATACATACAATGGGATACTACTCAGCCAGTAGAAGAAATGAAGTCTTGATACATGCTATAATATGGATGGAGCTGGAAAACATGCTGAGAGAAATAAGTCATTTACAAAAGGGCAAATATTGTGAAATCTCACTTATATAAAAAGACCAAAAAAAGCAAATGTACAGAGAACAAAGGTTATTAGTGGTTACTCTGGGCAGGAAGGAGGGGGAAGTGGGGGGTTGACAATGATGGAAATATAGCAGTGATTAAGTGTTGGATTGCACAACTGATCATTGTAATTGCTGTCAATAAGTTGTACAGCTGTAAAAAGCTGAATTGGAACAAGTTATGTGACATATTTACAACAATGTTGGAAAAAAAAAAACCGTGGCTGAAGTTGCTTATGTACAACAAAAAGAAAGATTACTTTCTAAGGATATTCACAACTATACGAAAGTCCTATCAGGGCAAGGACTATATCATCTCTTCTATGTCTCTTGATTTTCCAATATAGCATAATAAAGTAGACATTCACCAAATAATGACTACAGAATGAACTCATTTAAATAGTTTGAAAATCGTTTAGGAGGGATCTTTTTATTTAACTCTAAATTGGATATTGTTTAGGTCTGTCAAGAAAATACTCACGGGTACATAAAATGTTTCTAGCTAAAAGAATAATTAGAAGTGAAGGAGCTGGTGTCTTACATTTGGATTGTTTCTGGTCTTTCATTTTATCCCCTCTATTAAATTTTTTAATTAACTTTTTAGCCACACTTGCTTTGATTTACATTTTTAGTGGTACCTCTTTTCCTTTCCTTTCTGTTTCTTCTTTTGTTTCCTTTCTTTCTTTTTAGCATTTAGTGTAGAGATTACAATACGCATTATTAAGTATTCTGGTCTATCCTGAATTAATATTGTCACTTCACGGTATATTGCCACCTACCTCACTTCTCTCCATTGTGTTACTATTGTCATTCATTTACTTCTATGTATGTTACAAGCTTCTCAGTACACGGCTATTTTTGCTTTACAGCAGTCAATTATCTTTTAAAGGAATTAACAAAAGAGAAAATAATTTTTTTTTCTATTTACCCATGTATTTGCTATTCCTAGTGACAGGCTTTTCCATAAATATCATCTCCCTTGAACCTGAAAAAGACTGTAGAGTTTCTTGTAGCGCAGGTTGACTGGTGACAAGTTCTCTCAGGTTTTGTTAGGTGAAAATGTCTTTATGTTGCCTTCATTTTTGAAGTATCTCTTTGCTGGATATAAAATTCTAGGATGAGTGCATTCTTTTCTTTCCCCCATAACTTTAGAAGTGCTATTTCATGATTGTCTAGCTAGCTTTGTTTCTCATGAGAAGTTAGTAGTCATTGCTATCATTGTCACCCCATGTATAAAATATAAATTTTCCCCTTAGCTGCTTCAAGATTTTCTCTTTATCGTTGGTTTTCAACAACCTGCATAGGTGTGGTTTTCTTTGTATTTACTCTGCTTAGTTTGGAGAGCTTTTTGAATATGTGTTAATGCTATTCATCAAATTTAGAAAATTTCGGTCACTAATTCTTCATATGTTTTTTTTCTGGCCCATTCTTTCATCTTCTTCTGGAGCCCAGTTGTACGTATGTTAGACTGCTTTCTATTATCTCTTAGGTCACTGATGCTCTGCTCATTAAAAAAAAAAAAAAAAAACCTGAGTTTCTATGTTTCATTTTGGACACTTTTTGCTGATCTAGCTTCAAATAAGCATGCTGCTGATAAGTTCACTCAAATGACTATATTTTTAAGTTCTAGAATTTCCTTTTTGTTATTTTTTCAAGCAGTTTTAGATTTACAGAAAAATTGCACAGAAAGTTCCCACATACTCCCTCTTCCCCTGCATGCTGTTTTCCCTATTATTGTTGTTGTATGCTATCAAGTTGATTGTGACTCATAGAAACCCTATATGACAGATCATAACAGCCTCATAGGGTTTCCTGGGCTGTAATCTTTACAAGAGCACATTGCCAAGTCTTTTCTTGTATGGAGTTGCTAGTGGGTTTGAAACGCAGACCTTTCTGTTGGCACCTGTGTACTTAAACATTGCACCACAAGGATTCCTTCTCCTATTATTAGTATCTTGCATTACTGTGATACATTTGTTACAACTGATGAACCAATATTGATACATTAATATTAGCTAAAGTCTATAGTTCACATCAGGGTTTACTCTTTGTGTCGTACAGCTCTATGGGTTTTGACAAATGCATAATAACATATACCCGTAATTACAGTATCATACAGAAGCTTCACCACCTTAAAAATCCCCTCTGTGCTACCTATTTCTCCCTCCCCCAGAATCTCTGGCAAATGCTGGTCACCATAGCCACCACCCCTAAGATATCCTTGTGCTCCTTTTTAATCCCTCCTTTGTTTCTCCTCTGTGCCCCATCATCAGACAACCCAAAGATTTGCTTTCTGTCACTATAGCTCTTTCTAGAACTGTGTACGATTGGAAAAGTACAGCATGTACTCTTTTTTGACTAGTGTCTTTTCATCAGCATGATTATTTTTCAGATTCATTCATGTTGCCACATGTACCAATAGTACATCCCTTTGAATTATTGACAAATATTCCATTGTATGGATATATCACAACTTGTTTAACCATTTGCTTGTCTGTCAGTTTGTCTGTGTGTTGCTATGATGCTGGAAGTTATGCCATCAGTATTTGAAATACTAGCAAGGTTGCCGTGGTGGACAGGTTTCAGCAGAGTTTCCAGACTAAGACAGACTAGAAAGAAGAACCTGGCAATCTACTTCTACTTATCAGGGTTAGTGCTGGAAGATAAGCCCTTCAGGTTGGAAGGCATTCAAAGTATGACTGGGAAAGAGCTGACTCCTTAAGGTAGAGTCGACCTTAATGATATTAATGGAGTAAAGGGTTTGGAACCTCCAATTGCTGATGTGACAGGGCTCAAAATGAGAAGAAATAGCTGCAAACATCCATTAACAATCAGAATGTGAAATGTGTAAAGTACGAATCTAGGAAATCTGAAAGTGATCAGAGATAAAGTGGAACCCATAAAGATTGATATCCTAGGCATTAGTGAGCTGAAATGGACTGCTATTGGCCATTTTGAATCAGGCAATCATATGGTCTACTATGCCAGGATTGACATATTGAAGAGGAAGGGCATCACATTAATCATCAAAAAGAACATTTCAAGATCTATCCTGAAGTACAATGGTGTCAGTGATGGGCTAATATCCATGTGCCTGCAAGGAAGACCAGTTAATATGACTATTATTCAAATTTACACACCAACCACTAATGCCAAAGATGAATAAATTTAACAATATCTGCAGTCTGAAATCGATCGAACATCAGTCAAGATGCATTGATAATCACTGGTGACTGGAATGGTAAACTTGGAAACAAAGAAGGACCAATAGTTAGAAGATATGGCCTTGGTGTCAGAAACAATGTCAGAGATTGCGTGATAGAATTTTGTAAGATGAATGACTTATTCACTGCAAATAACTTTTTTTAAACAACATAAACAGCAACTATAGATGTGGAACTCCCCGGATGGAGTACACAGGAATCAAATTGACTACGTCTGTGGAAAGAAGTGATGGAGAAGCTCAGCATCATCAGTCAGAGCAAAGCCAGGGGCTGACTGCAGAACAGACCATCGATTGCTCACATGTAAGTTAAAGTTGATGCTGAAGTACAACCAGTCCAGGAAAGCCAAAATATGGCCTAAGTTCAGGAACCAGAGTATATCCTACCTGAATTTAGAGATCATCTCAAGAATAGATTTGATGCATTGAACAGTAATGACCAAAGATCAGACGGGTTTGGGATGGTATCAAGGATATTATACGTGAAGAAAACAAGAGGTCATTAAAAAGACAGGAAAGAAAGAAAAGACCAAAATGGATGTCAGAGGAGAATCTGAAACTTGCTCTTGAACATAGGGTAGCTAAAGCGAAGGGAAGAAATTATCATGTAAAAGACCTGAACAGAAGATATCAAAGGGTGGCTCAAAAAGACAAGTAAAGTATTATAATGAAATATGCAAACACCTGGAAATAGAAAACCAAAAGGGAAGAATACTCTCAGGATTTCTCAAGCTGAAAGAACTGAAGAAAAAAACTCAAGACTCAAGATGCAGTGTTGAAGGATTCTGTGGGCGAAACACTGAATGATGCAGGAAGCATCAAAAGAAGATGGAAGGCAAACTTTGGGTTAGCAGCCAAGAGCATTAACTGCTTGCACCATATAGGGACTCTGCCTGGCACATAGTAGGTATTCAATAAGTGGTTGATGATAGAAGAAATAAATGGTAATGAACTTAAAAAAAAAGAAGATAGAAGGCAACTGGTATAATATAGTTTATAAAGAAAATGTTCTACATTCTACTTTAGTGAGTAGTGTCTGAGGTCTTAAAAGCTTCTGAACGGCCATCGAAGATAATTCACTGGTCTAGCCCTTTGGGGAGCAATGGAAAATGAAGAAAACCAAATGTACAATGGAAAGACCAGTCCAAGGGACTAATGAACCACAACTACCACAGCCTCCACCAGACCGAGTTCAGCAAAACTAGATGGTACCTGGCCACCACCACTGACTGCTCTAACAGGGATCACAATAGGGGAGAAAAATGTAGAACAAAATTCTAACTCATGAAAAAAGACCAGACTTACTGGCCTGACAGAGGCTGGAGAAGCCCTAAAAGTATGGCCCTTGGACACCCTTTTAGCTAAGAAATGAAGCCATTCCTGAGGTTCACCCTTCATCCAAAGATTAGACAGGCCCATAAAACGAAATGAGACTAAAGGGGCACACCAGCCCAGGGGAAAGGACTAGAAGGCAGGAGGGGACAGGAAAGCCGGTAATAGGGAACCCAACGTCGAGAAGGGAGAGTGTTGACATGTTGTGGGGTTGGTAACCAATATCACAAAACAATATGTGTACTAATTGTTTAATGAGATGCTAGTTTTTTCTGTAAACCTTCATCTAAAGTACAACAATAAAATGAAATAAATGAAATGAATATACAGAGTCACTGTACAAAAAGGATAGGTTGATGTTCAGCCATTTCAGGAGGTAGCACATGGTCAAGAACCAATGGTACTGAAGGAAGAAAGAAGTCCAAAGTATAGTGAACGTATTGGTGAAAAACAAGGCTCCAGGAATTTATGGAATGCCAACTGAGATGTTTCAACAAATGGGTGCAAAGCTGGAAGCGCTCACTCATCTATGCCAAGAAATTTGGAAGATATCTACCTGGCCAATGACTGGAAGAGATCCATATTTTTACTCATTCCAAAGAAAGGTGATCCAACAGAGTGCGGAAATCATTGAACAATATCATTAATATCACACGCAAGTAAAATTTTGCTGAAGGTCACTTAAAAGCAGTTGCAGCAATACATTGCCAGGAAACTGTTAGAAATTCAAACTGTGTTTAGAGGAGGACCTGGAACAAGGGATATCACTGCTGCTGTCAGATGGATCTTGGCTGAAAGCAGAGAATACCAGAAAGATGTTTACCTGTGTTTTATTGACTATTCAAAGGCATTTGGCTGTGTGGATCATAACAAATTAAGGGTAACATTATGAAGAATGAGAATTTCAGAACACTTAATTGTGCTCATGCAAAACCTGTACATGGATGAAGTGGCAGCCATGGAATAGAAGAAAGAGATACCGAGTAGTTTGAAATCAGAAAAGGTGTGCATCAGGGTTGTATCCTTTTGCCATCCTTATTCAGTCTGTATGCTGAGCAAATAATCAGAGAAGCCGGAGTATATGAAGAACACAGCATTAGGATTGGAGGTAAATTCATTAATATCTTGTGATGTGCAGATGACACAGCCTTGCTTACTGAAAGTGAAGACAACTTGAAGCACTTACTGATGAAGATCAAAGACTATAGCCTTCAGTATCGATTATACTTCAACATAGAGAAACCAATAATCCTCACAACTGGACCGATAAGCAACATGATGATAGAGAAAATATTGAAGTTGTCAAGGATTTCATTTTATTTGGATCCACAATGAATGCCCATGGAAGCAACAGCCAAAAAATCAAACAACATATTGCATTAGGAAAATCTGCTGCAAAAGTCCTCTGTAAAGTGTTAAAAAGTAAATATGTCACTTTGAGGACTGTCTTAGGCTGGGTTCTCTAGAGTAGCAAAACCAGTAAAGCATATAAATATATATAGAGAGAGACTTATATCAAAGAAATGGCTGACATGATTGCAAATGCTGGAACGTCCCAAGTCTGTGGATCAAGACAGAGACTTCTCCCAATTCACGTAGCCACAGGAGCTGGTGAACACAAGATTGGCAGATCGGAAAGCAGGGTTCTTGCTCACCGGGTGCAAATATCGATGAATCCCAAAATTGGCAAGCAAGACCGCAAGGCTTCTGATTCATGTAGCTAGCTGCAGGGGCTGGGGGACCGAAGATCAGCAGGTCAGAGAGGAGGGCTCCACTCACAGGCTGTGAAGATTCATGGATTCCAAGATCAGCAGATAAGTTGATAGCTCAAGTCCCAAGAACTGGAGGTCAGATGAACAGGTGGCAGCCGCAGGATCCAGAGTGAACAAAAAGCCAGAACATCTGCTTATATTTGGATGCAGGCTACACCCCCAAGGAAACTCCCTTTCAACTAACGGGCTATTCATAGCAGATCCCATCATGGGAATGATCACACATAAACATTGAGAATCATGGCCCAGCCAAGTTGACACACAATCTTAAATGTCACAAGGACTAAGATGCACCTAACCTAAAATTAAGCCCTGGTATTTTCAGTTGCCTCATATGTATGTGAAAGCTGGGCAATGAATAAGGAAGAACAAAGAAGAACTAATGCATTTGAATTATGGTGTTGGTGAAGTACATTGAATGTACCATGGACTACCAGAAGAACAAACAAATATGTAGTGGAAGGAATACAGCCAGGATGCTCCTTGGAAACAAGAATAGAGAGACTTCCTCTCATGTACTTTGAACATGTTATCAGGAGGGACAAATCCCTGGAAAAAGGCATCATGCTTGCTAAGGTAGAGGGTTAGCTGTTGCGGAAGACCCTCAGTGGGATGGATTGACCCAGTGGCTGCAACAATGCGGTCAAGCATAGCAACAACTTTGAGGATTGGGCAGGACTGGGAATTGTTTTGCTCTATTGTACATAGAGTCACCATGAGTTGGAACTGACTAGAGAGCACCTAACAACAACAACACCATTCACCTGTAGTTTCTAATTCTTGTTATTCCAGTTATTATTTCTTTCAGTACAGTTTTTCTATGGACATAAGCTTTAATTTCTACTGGGTGAATACTAGGAATACAATGATCAGATCATATGGTAGGCGTATGTTTTAACTTTTTGTATAAACTGCTAGACTCTTTTACCAAAGTTGTTATACTTTTCTACACTTTCACCATATTTAATATTTCCAGTAGCACTACATCTTCAACAACACTTGTTATGGCCATTATTTTTCATTTTAGACATTCTAATAGATGTGTAGTAGTATCTCATTGTGATGTTAATTCTGCATTTCCCTAATGATTTGTGATGTTGAGCATCTTTTCATGCACTTATTCTCCATCTGTATATTTTCTTTAATGAAGTATTTGTTCAAATATCTTGCTTACTTTTTTTTTATTGGGTTATTGGGTTCCTTATTGTTGAGTTTTGATTGTTCTTTAAATATTCTGTATATAAGACCTTTATCAAATACTTGTTTTACATTGATTTTCTCCCAGTCTGCAGCTTGCCATTTTATTCTCTTAAAAATGTCTCTCAGGAGGAGGCGGAGCCAAGATGGCAGAATAGACAGACACTTCTGCTGAGCCCTCTTTACAACAAAGACCCAAAAAAAAGTGGAACGAGTGTATTTGTGACAAGCTGGGACCCCTGAGCATCAAGGCAAGCTTAGACAATGAACTGAGGGGCAGGGGGAGGAACAGGTCATTCAGAAGTGGAGAGGAGGTCCCGGACCTGAATCACAGGGAGCCCTCAGGCACCATCCCTGGAATGGTGGTAGTGGTGACAGCAGTGGGCTGGTACTAGCGTTGGGCCCCAGTTTCCTCAGGGAGAAGCAGCCAGCCACACAGCCCACTTAAACCTCTGGAACCTAAGGACAGTGGCCCTCTCGGCAAAAGCTAAGTACTTGCGTATATTTTACTGTGCCCCTCCTCCACACCGCCAAGCTGGCTTCAGCGGCTGAATCCCTGGGCCTGAGATAGACCCTAGTGAGCACCTAGAGTCATCCTCCCAGCCTTGGAGAAAGAAAAAAATTTGCAAATGGGGGGAAGAGATAATTTGCCAGCTCCATTAACCAGGATTATTAACTGGGGGAGCTCAGAACAGAAGCAGCTCCTGTCCAGGCATAAACCGTCCATGGACCTTGAGCACCTTTCCCTTCTGCATGGACCTGTGTGGGCCTATTTTGGGAGAATAGGCCCTTGTTGGTAAACTCCAACCATTTCAGCTGTGAGGTGGAGAGGTGTGTGTTTGACATTTGACATTGCTTTGCCTATTTAACAAGGTCCTCACCTACTCACAACAGGGACCTAAGGACTGGTAGCTCCACTCGGGTCACCCAGCCACCCATAATAGGGGTCCAAAGATAAGTGGTACTTCCCAGTCGTTACAACAAAAACTTTGGGTGCCCGCGGTCCCTCTGCAGAACCCACCCACCAGCATGATCTAGGGAAAAGAGATGCGATTTCCTCAGAGACACTTGGGGGTTGGTTCTCAGCCCCCTGCCTTGTTCAGAGCATGAATTCCTGCTGCAATCAGATGCGGGTATACACACCAATTACCCCTGCCCCTCTAAGACTGTAGGACAGAGCCTGTACCAAACACTTGATAAAAACTACCTGGAAACCTGAGCTGAATTCATACAAGAAAACTGAATGGACTCCTAGACTGATATGCCTGATAACAGCTCTAGCCAGCTGGGGACAGGACATCAGAGCTCCAAAGGTGAAAATACTCAAGCTAGCTCACTCAAGCAACCCATAGGGGTATACCAAAACAAAACAAAGCAAGCAGCTACGACACAGTAAGCAAGCATAAACTAATACAATAACTTATAGATGGCTCAGAGACAACAGTCAATATCAAGTCACATAAAGAAACAGGCCATGATCACCTCAACAGGCTCTCAAAACAAAGAATGCAGGGATCTTTTAGATGAAAGTGCATTCCTGGAATTACTAGATGCAGAATACAAAAGTTTAGTATACAGAACCTTTCAAGACATCAGGAAGGAAATGAGGCAATACGCAGAACAAGCCAAGGAACACACAGATAAAGCAACCGGAGGAATTAGAAAGATTATTCAGGAACATAATGAAAAGTTTAATAAGCTGGAAAAATCCATAGACAGACAGCAATCAGAAATTCAGAGGATTAACAATAAAATTACAGAAGTAGATAACTCAATAGAAAGTCAGAGGAGCAGAATTGAGCAAGTAGAAGCTAGAATTTCTGAACTCGAAGATAAATCACTTGGCACTAATATATTTGAAGAAAAATCAGATAAAAGAATTAAAAAAATGAAGAAATCTTAAGAATCATGTGGGAATCTATCAAGAGAAATAACCTACGAGTGATTGGAGTACCAGAACAGGGAGGGATAACAGAAAATACAGAGAAAATTGTTGAAGATTTGTTGGCAGAAAACTATACTGATATTGTGAAAGATGAGAAGATATCTATCCAAGATCCTCATCGAACTCCGCATAAGGTAGGTCTTAAAAGAAAGTTGCAAAGACTTATTATAATCAAACTTGCCAAAACCAAAGATAAACAGCAAGGGATAAAAGACAAGTCACCTACAAAGGAGAGCCAATAAGAATAAGCTCGCACTACTCGGCAGAAACCATGCAGGCAAGAAGGCAACGGGATGACATATTTAAAGAACTGAAGGAAAAAAATTGCCTGCCAAGAATCATATATCCATCAAAATTGTCTCTTATATATGAAGGTGAAATTAAGACATTTCCAGATAAACACAAGTTGAGGGAATTTGTAAAAACCAAACCCAAACTACAAGAAATACTAAAGGGAGTTCTTTGGTTAGAAAATCAATAATGTCAGGTATCAACCCAAGACTAGAACACTGGGCAGAGTAACCAGAAGACAACCCAGACAGGGAAATCCAAAAAAACAAAGCAAGATTAAAAAAAAAAAAAAAGCCCAACACAGGGTAATGGCGATGTTATTATAAAAAAGAAGACAACATTAAAATAATAAAGAGGGACTAAGAAATGTAATCATACACCTTCCATATGGAGAGGAAGATACAGCAATACAAAGAAATAAAAGTTAGTTTTAAATTTAGAAAAACAGGGGTAAATAATAAAGTAACCACAAAGGAGACAAACTATCCTACTCATCAAAATAAAATACAAGGGAAAAATACAGACTCAGCAGAAACAAAATCAACAACAACAAATATGAGGAAAGAACAATATATAAAGAAAATCTACTCAGCCAAAAAATCAAGTGGGAAAAAGAAACTGTCAACACACAAAAAAAGACATCAAAATGATGGCACAAAATTCATACCTATCCGTAATTACCCTGAATGTAAATGGACTAAATGCACCAATAAAGAGACAGAGAGTGGCAGAATGGATTAAAAAACAAGATCCATCTATATGCTGCCTACAAGAGACACACCTTAAACTTAGAGACACAAACAAACTAAAACTCAAAGTTTGGAAAAAATATATCAAGCAAAAACAATCAAAAAAGAGCAGGAGTGGCAATATTAATTTCTGACAAAATAGACTTTAAATCCATCATAAAGGATAAGGGAGGACACTACATAATGATTAAAGGAACAATACACCAAGCAGATATAACCGTATTAAATATTTATGCACCCAGTGACAGGGCTGCAAGATACATAAAACAAACTCTATCAGCACTGAAAAGTGAAACAGACAGTTCCACAGTAATAGCAGGAGACTTCAACACACCACTTTCAGTGAAAGACAGGACATCCGGAAAGACTCTCAATAAAGACATGGAAGATCTAAATGCCACGATCAACCAACTTGACCTCGTAGACATACAGAACACTCCACCCAACAGCAACCAACTATACTTTCTTTTCTAGTGCACATGGAACATTCTCTAGACTAGACCACATATTAGGTCATAAAGCGAGCCTTAGCAGAATCCAAAATATTGAAATATTACAAAGCATCTTCTCTGACCATAAGGCCATAAAAGTGGAAATCAATAACAGGAAAAGCAGAGAAAAGAAATCAAACACTTGGAAACTGAACGATACCCTGCTCAAAAAAGACTGGATTATAGAAGACATTAAGGATGGAATAAAGAAATTCATAGAATCCAATGAGAATGAAAACACTTCCTATCAGAACCTTTGAGACACAGCAAAAGCGATGCTCAGAGGCCAATTTATATCAATAAATGCACACATACAAAAAGAAGAAAGGGCCAAAATCAAAGAATTATCCCTACAACTTGAACAAATAGAAAGACAGCAACAAAAGAAACCCACAGGCACAAGAAGAAAACAAATAATAAAAATTAGAGCTGAACTAAATGAAATAGAAAACAGAAAAACAATTGAAAGAATTAACAAGACCAATAGCTGGTTTTTTGAAAAACTCAACAAAATTGATAAACCATTAGCCAAACTGACAAGAGAAAATCAGGAGAGGAAGCAAAAAACCCGAATAAGAAATGAGAGGGGTGACATTACAACAGACCCAACCGAAATTAAAAGAATCATATCAATTATGAAAAACTATACTCAAACAAATTTGAAAACCTAGAAGAAATAGAAGAATTCCTAGAAACGCACAACCTACCTAAACTAACACAGAGGTAGAACAGCTAAATAGACCCATAACAAAAGAAGAGATTGAAAAGGTAATCAAAAAACTCCCCCCCCAAAAAAAAACCCCTGGCCCAGATGGCTTCACTGCAGAGTTCTACCAAACTTTCAAAGAAGAGTTAACACCACTACTACTAAAGTTATTGCAGAGCATAGGAAAGGACTGAATACTCCCAAACTCATTCTATGAAGCCACCATATCCCTGATACCAAAACCAGGTAAAGACAGCACAAGAAAAGAAAATTATAGACCTATATCCCTCATGAATGTAGATGCAAAAATCCTCAACAAAATTCTAGCCAATAGAATTCAACAACATATCAAAAAAAAAAAATTCACCATGACCGAGTGGGATTCATACCAGGTATGCAGGGATGGTTCAACATTAGAAAAACAATTAATGTAATCCACCACATAAGTAAAACAAAAGACAAGGATCACATGATTTTATCAATTGATGCAGAAAAGGCATTTGACAAAGTTCAACACTCATTCATGATAAAAACTCTCAGCAAAATAGGAATAGAAGGAAAACTTCTCAACATAATAAAGGGCATTTATACAAAGCCAACGGCCGACATCACCTAAATGGAGAGAGCCTGAAAACATTCCCACTGAGATCAGGAACCAGACAAGGATGCCCTTTATCACCACTCTTATTCAACATAGTGCTGGAAGTCCTAGCCAGAGTAATTAGCCCAGATAAAGAAAAAAGGGGCATGCAGATTGGCAAAGAAGAAGTAAAAGTATCCCTATTTGTAGATGACATGATCTTATACACAGAAAACCCTAAGGAATCCTCCAGAAAACTACTGAAACTAGTATAAGAGTTCAGCAGAGTATCAGGATACAAGATAAACATACCAAAATCAGTTGGATTCCTCTACACCAACAAAAAGAACATCGAAGAGGAAATCACCAAATCAATGCTATTTACAGTAGCCCCCAAGAAGATAAAATACTTAGGAATAAATCTTAACAGAGATGTAAAAGACTTATACAAAGAAAACTACAGTACACTTCTGCAAGAAACCAAAAGAGACTTACATAAGTGGAAGAACATACCTTGCTCGTGGATACGAAGACTTAACATTATAAAAATGTCTATTCTACCAAAAGTGATCCATACATTTAATGCAATTCTGGTCCAAATCCCAAGGCATTCTTTAATGAGATGGAGAAACAAATCACCAACTTCATATGGAAGGGAAAGAGGCCCTGGATAAATAAGGCATTACTGAAAAAGAAGAACAAAGTGGAAGGCCTTACTCTACCTGATTTTAGAACCTATTATACTGCCATTGTAGTCAAAACAGCCTGGCACTGGTACAACAACAGATACATGGACCAATGGAACAGAATTGAGAATCCAGACATAAATCCATCCACATATGAGCAGTTGATATTTGACAAAGGCCTCAAAACAGTTAAATAGGGAAAAGACAATCTTTTTAACAAATGGTGCTGGCATAACTGGATATCCATCTGCAAAAAAATGAAACAAGACCCATACCTCACTCCATGCACAAAAACTAACTCAAAATGGATCAAAGACCTGAATATAAAGTCTAAAACAATAAAGATCACTGAAGAAAAAATAGGGACAACCTTAGGAGCCCTAGTATATGGCATAAACAGTATACAAAACATTATAAAGAATGTAGAAGAAAAACTAGATAACTGGGAGCTCCTAAAAATCAAACACCTATGCTCATCCAAGGACTTCACCAAAAGAGTAAAAAGACTACCTACAGACTGGGAAAATGTTTTCAGCTATGACATGTCTGATCAGCGCCCGATCTCTAAAACCTACATGATACTGCAAAAACTCAACTGCAAAAAGACAAATAACCCAGTTAAAAAATGGGCAAAAGATATGAATAGACACTTCACTAAAGAAGACATTCAGGTACCTAACAGATAAAGGAGGAAATGTTCACGATCATTAGCCATTAGAGAAATGCAGATCAAAACTACAATGAGATTTCATCTCACTCCAACAAGGCTGGAATTAATCCAAAAAACACAAAATAATAAATGTTGGAGAGGCTGTGGAGAGGTTGGAACACTTCTACACTGCTGGTGGGAATGTCAAATGGTACAACCACTTTGAAAATTGATTTGGCGCTTCCTTAGGAAGCTAGAAACAGAACTACCATACCATCCAGCAATCCCACTCCTTGGAATATATCCTAGAGAAATAAGAGCCTGTACACAAATAGATATATGCACACCCATGTTTATTGCAGCACTGTTTACAATAGCAAAAACATGGAAGCAACCAAGGTGCCCATCAATGGAAGAATGGATAAATAAATTATGGTATATTCACATAACGGAATATTACGCATCGATAAAGAACAGTGAGGAATCTGTGAAACATTTCATAACATGGAGGGACCTGGAAGGTATTACGCTGAGTGAAATTAGTCAATTGCAAAAGGACAAATATTGTATAAGACCACTATTATAAGACCTTGAGAAATAGTTTATACTGAGAAGAAAACATTCTTTTGTGGGTATGAGAGGGGGGAGGGAGGGAGGGTAGGAAAGGGGTATTCTCTAATTAGATAGTAGATAAGAACTACTTTAGGTGAAGGGAAAGACACACAATACAGGGGAGGTCAGCACAATTGGACTAAACCAAAAGCAAAGAAGTTTGCTGAATAAACTGAATGCTTTGAAGGCCAGTGTAGCAGGGGCAGGGGTTTGGGGACCATGGTTTCAGGGGACATATAAGTCAATTGGCATAATAAAGTCTATTAAGAAAACATTTTGCAACCCACTTTGAAGAGTGGCATCTGGGGTCTTAAACACTAGCAAGCAGCCATCTAAGATGCATCAATTTGTCTCAACCTACCTGGATCAAAGGAGAATGATGAACGCCAAGGACACAAGGTAATTACGAGCCCAAGAGACAGAAAGGGCCACATGAACCAGTGACTACATCATCCTGAGACTCGAAGAACTAGATGGTGCCCGGCTACAACTGATGACTACCCTGAGAGGGAACACAACAGAGAACCCCTGAGGGAGCAGGAGAGCAGTGGGATGCAGACCCCAAATTCTTATAAGACCAGACTTAATGGTCTGACTGAGACTGGAAGGACCCCAGTGGTCATGGCCCCCAGACCTTCTGTTGGCCCAGGACCGGAACCATTCCCGAAGCCAACTCTTCAGACATGGATTGGACTGGACAATGGGTTGGAGAGGGATGCTGGTGAAGAGTGAGCTTCTTGGATTAGGTGGACACTTGAGACTATGTTGGCATCTCCTGCCTAGAGGGGATATGAGAGGGTGGAGGGGGTTAGAAGCTGGAGAAAAGGACACTAAAAGAGAGAGTGGAAGGAGAGATCAGGCTGTCTCATTAGGGGGAGAGTAACTGGGAGTGTTTAGCAAGGTGTATATGGGTTTTTGTGTGAGAGACTGACTTGATTTGTAAACTTTCACTTAAAGCACAATAAAAATTATAAAAAAAAATGTCTCTCAGTAGCAGACTGCTTGAAATTTTTATGAAGTCCAATTTACTATTTTTCTTTTTTGGATCGTATTTTTGGTGTTGTATCAATGAAAGCTTCGTATAAACTACAATTGTAAAGATTTTCTCCCATGTTTTCTTTCAGAAGCTTTAATTTCATGTCTTAGATTTTGGTCTAATGGTCTATTTTGCATTAATTTCCTCAATGTTTTAAATAGGAAGATGTCTTTAGGATTGCCTGAGTCACGCTTTTCCTTCTACCTTGACCTGTCTCGGTGCATGATATAAATGCTCCTTCAGTTAACACCATTCCCTACCTAGAACCTATGATGTTCTTAGAAAATCATCTCCAATTTTACTTAAAGTCAATATGCGTGCCTAACAGGGTTAATAGTTGATTACATAATTTTTATGAAGATTCAATGAGTTGTTAGATGTATATTGTTTAATATAGTGACTTCCACATTGTAAACATTCAGTAACTGCTTACTATTATTTTTATGAGGAGCTCTGGTGGTGCAGTGGTTAAGAGCTCAGCTGATAACCAGAAGGTCAGCTATTCGAGTCCACCAGCTGCTACTTGGAAACTCTATGGGGCGCTATAGGGTTGCTGTGAGGGATACTGCATGATTTAAATTCAGGCAAGGTGTGCATCAGGATTTAATCCTTTCACCATACTTATTCAATCTGTATGCTGAGCAAATAAACCGAGATGCTGGACTATATGAAGAAGAACAACAACTGGGTGGATATAGTCTATCATACTTTCTCATTTAGCTCAGTGGTTACAGAATTCCAAGTGAGCTGGATAACGAAATGATGTCATCATTTTCTTCCAGGAATAATATTACTCAGTCACCTAGTGCTGCCACCGAATGCATTTTCAATGTTAAGTTAAAGCTTGAACGCTCAACAAAACTTTATGGAGACAGTCCTCACGTCTTTGTAATTGGCTTGGTTTTCTGTAAGAATTAAGGGCACTTGCTTTCAACACCAGTAAGATTTAAAATAACACGTTGCCAGATAATTAAAAGATTTAACACACGTCTGAAAAACTCACAAGAAAAAAAAAAAGATGTGCCTTATAATTTCATAATTTACATTCTTTAATGCTGAACACAGTTAGTTCCAGAAATGTCTTTAAGGTCAAAATAACCTAATCAAAGAGGCACAGCTGGCTTTTATATGAGTTTATTTCACCAAAAGAGAAATCTACTATCTCTTATGTAGAAATATGGAAATGTTAAAACAGACCTCTCTGCTGGTGGTTTATATAAAAAAAAAAAATATAGAGGCTGGAAAAGTCAAAGATGGGTAAGATTAGGAAGTGGAGTCACTAACAGGCTGCATGACTTCTGAAACTTGCCAGGATTCAAGAGGCATATGTGAGTCAGGTGATGGAAGGAGAGTCTAAGAAGAGTGGATGCTTTATTAAGATATCTGCTAGGTAAGAAACACGTTATTTCACTTCTTATTTTCAGTCATATATTTGTTCATTCATTTATTCAGTAGTCATTGCATACTGACTTATGTTCATGGTACCCTGCTAGGCCTTAGAAAAGATGAATAAATAAATCATACACAGTAAAAATTCTGAAAGCTGAAAGCTGTGTAAGGTGGAAACCTATCAGAGAAGGAACATTCAAATGTTTTCCACTAAAATGAGCGACAGAAAAGTGGAAAGACTACACCCTGTCAAAGGTGGAAAACTTGTGAGACCTGGAAAAACAAGGCGATCCTGTTAAGTTCTGGATCTCACAGGTTTCACTGTACTATTCTGCCCTCAAAGAGCTTAAAGACTAGTGTGGACATTAACATATGCAGGGGAAAAAGAAGAAAAGAAAATGGCAAATGGAATGCAAAAGGTGAAAAGACAATTTGTGGAATTTCAAAGGAGACAGAAGTTCTTTTGAGTGAGGGAATTCAGAAGCGACTATTTGAGATGGAAATTTGAATAAGTAAATAAAAGAATGATCTATCCAGAGATGGCAGGATAAAGTATTCTAAGCTCAGAGGATAACATGAGCAAAAGTATATAGGTAGAAAAGCCCAAAGAGTGTGTAAGGAACATTGGATAATTCAAATTAGTTTTATTTAAGATTAAGTAGAAAAGGGACAAATAAGAACAACAACAACAACAACAAAAATCTGAAAGTGTTAATATATTCTACTTACATGTTCTGTGCTGTCTAATGGAATGTAAATAGACTAAATGGTTTTTAAATATCCTCTAAATATCCAGGGTTCTTTTTATGGTTTGAGTGGCTTCATAAATATGAATAGACTACAGTGCAAAAATCAGGGTTTCTGCCAAGGTCAACCAAGTTGTACTAGATAGAACTCAGCATTGTGCCCAGAATATTTCATTGACAACTCAATTGGCATTAAACCCGTAGGATTCCTGGTCAACATATGTAAGCTAAAATAGAACCTCCACCAGTGCATTGGTGTGAAAAAGAGTGTAAGAATCACTGCCATTCCTGAAATCTAGGTAAAAGTGCAGCACCCCACTCCTGCCAGCAAATGATCATTTCTTAGAATCTGATACTACAGTCTGGCAAAAGGCAATGATGGCTTTTGCAGAGCTGAGGAAAGAGCCTTGTTCCAGTTGTTCCCTTGGACATTCCCTTCCTCAGGCCATATGTTTGGCTGATAAACATGCTCACTGCAATCTCCTTGGCAAATATTTTGTTTCCCCAAATGAGATCTAGAATCATAAACACCTGTATGTAGCTCAGCTCTTAAAAACAGCTGAGTAGCATCTCACAGACAGTACACATTTCTTGTTGAGCCAGACAGAGAAATCTGCAGCTCATCAAGCCAATGGGGACAGAGCAAGGCAGTCCCTGGACCCTAGCCACTGATGCCAGAAATGCTGGCAAATGGCTGAGCAGAAAATGTAGTCTAGAACTGGTCAAACCTTTAGCTCTTCCAGGAAACTCAAAGTGAGGAATTTGGGCTTTTATTTTCCCTATTGGGAAAATACTTAGAGATCATTCATATGATACTAGATGGTAATGTGTAAAAATAATGTTATTATTTTCTTTCTTTGAGCTCCTAGCATTGCGTTTCTCTTTGGAACCTTCATTTCCACTTTAGTTTTCTAAGTGTATTTGTTCAACAAGCATTGAGCATCTCTTGCATGTTTGTACCATATAAGGTGATATTCATAATCTCAGGTTTCATATTGATCTATACCTTCTTTGCCATTTCCTCCTTTTAACCCTCCAAACTACATACTTATGGACCCTTGGCTATTTCTTACTCATCTCCTGTCTTTTCTCTGGCTTGATATTTTGTCCCTTTTCCCTTCTCTGGAACTTGACATAATGTGGCAACTATTTCCTTTACATAATGATGGGTTGGGAAGGAAGAGGTGGGTTAACTTTCCTAATAGTCAGCAACTGGAAGGAGTTACCTCCACCAGTGTCAGTTGGCTCTTCCCCTCAATCTTGATTTGTTTTTTTTTTAATTATATGACAACCAGGAAAAGACAGTGCCTTGCTTTCTTTTTAAGTAAATAAATTAAGAGGAATTCTTAATGGATTCCTTGGATTTCTGTCCATTTATCTTGAAGATTTGGGAAGCACCTGCTTTTTTTGGTCATAATATGTTACAGAAAATTCTGTTTCTCTTGCCTTTGAATTTGCGGCTAATCAGAAATTAAACCCCAAACCAAATGCATTGCCATTGAATTGATTCATCGGAAATTAGGAGAAGGAATAAATTTATTTAAGCACTGGCCTGACAACCATGTCCTAAGACATAACGAATGATATGTTTTCCATGACTAAAATAAGCTTTTCATAAACTCATTGAATCCCAGAAGCTGAAGAACTCAGATGATATTAGATATAGAAAAGTATTTGCAAATTAATCAGTGGTCAGCATTTTTGCCAAAACTTAGCAGTAGAGTTATTTTAAGACAGGAGTTGGCAAATGTTTTCTGTAAAGGGCCAGAGAGTAAATATTTTCAGCTTTGTTGGCCGTATAGTCTCTGTTGCAGCTACTCAACTCTGCAGTCATGGAAGGAGCCACATACAATATGTAAATCAATGGGGGTTCCTATGTTCTAATAAATCTTTATTTAAAAAAAATAGGCAGCAGATTGGATTTGACCAGAGGACTCCTGTTTTAGGACAATAAGTTTAAACCAATAAAATAAATGCTATACTTTAGAATCACATTTCTTATAGAAAACAAAATAGAAATTAGAGATTCCCCAAATGAATGCAGAAATGTAGATTGAGAGCCCCATCACGTCAATTCAGATGTACAATTTCAGAATCAATGGCAGGTAGCATCTAGAAATCTGCATATTAACAATCAGCCCAAGAAAACTGCTATTATGATAAAGTTACACACCTGCAGTTTAGCTCACTCACAAAGTCACAAATCTCAAGAAGGCAATCCATTGTCTTGGTGGTCACTTTCATCCTGTCTGTGTTGTGTTGTCTTTTAATTCCATGTACAATGGATTGATTAGGCATCCCTGGGTGATGCAAAAGGTTAAGCATTTGGCTACTTACCAAAAAGTTGGTGGTTTGAAACCATCTAGAAATGCCTTGGAAGAAAGATGTTGTGATCTGCTTCCAAAAGGTCAGAGCCTTGAAAGCCATAGGGAGCCCAGTTCTACTCTGCAACACATGGGGTTGCCATGAATTGGAATCGATTCAGTGGCAACAGGTTTGGCTTTTTTGGCGTTTGGGTGGTGCTAACAGTAAGTGCTTTGCTACTAACTGAAAGGTTGGTGGCTTGAACTCACCTAGAAATGCCTCAAAAAAATGGCCTGGCAATCTGCTTCTGAAAGGTCACAACCTTGAAAACCCTAATGGGGCACAGTCCTACTCTGCAACACATGGAGTTGCCATGAGTTGGAACTGACTGATTAGCAACTGGGGAAAAAAAGAAGATGGATTGGTTAAAACAATAGGCTTTTTAATTAAATAAGTGTAACTTTTTTTTCAGATGCTAGGAATGCTATTTACTAACTGGGAAAACTTTGGCCCACTACTTAATTTCAATTTCTTTGTTGGTAAGGTCAAGATCATACCTATGCTTTGGCATCTATAAAACATAAATGAAACAATAGTGTAAAGTGCTTAGCATCCTTCATGAGTCATAGTAAGCAATCACTTCGTAGTAGATGTTTCCATGCAGTCATTACCTACTTTTGATTCTCTGGTTAAGCCTGCTGTGCTCAGGATCCCAGGAAAGAACAGCTTAGTGATGGTGAAGGAATGCAACCTGCACAATCAGAGCTAGCACCATTGCCCTTTGTACTTCAACAGTGAGAGGCTTAATTTCAACTCAGGTGAAAGCAGGGCACATGACCTGATTGCTTACCCAGTTATTAAAATAAAACAGATAGGCGAGTAGGTTCTTGTGTCAAGTTTCTCTATTCACCCATTTCACAATTAAAATCCTTTCCCTTTAAGAGAATGTAAATAGAATGTTTGGATCTTAGGATAATAATAATAAAAATATTGACCCTTTATTAAATGGCAGGTGCATTTTGTACCTAGCCTTAATCCTTACAACATCATTAAGTGGTTAAAAAAAAAAAAAGTGGTAGGTACCATTTATCCTACATCACTGGCAAGGAAAATGAGGTTAGGAGATTATATATGGGTTTTCGTCAAAGTCTATGCTGTTAGTTAGTAAAGGAGCATTGGTGGCATGAAGGTTAAGCACTTGGCTACTAACTGGGAGGTTGGTGGTTTGAACCCACCCCGTGGCTCCCTGGGAGAAAGACATGGCAATCTGCTCCCATAAAGATTACAGTTTAGAAAATTCTATGGGAGCAGTTCTACTCTGTCACATGGGGTTGCTATGAGTCAGAATCAACTGAACTGAACCCAACAACAACAAAAACATGCCATTACTAACACTGGTTCTAAGATTTGCACATAGGACTGACTGTCCTGAACCCTCTCTTGTGCCAGGCATTTCAATCCTTGCTGTTCATTAAAATCAACCTGGAAGTTTAAAATCAATACCAACTTACCCCTCTCCCCTCCTCAGTCAGTCTGGGTTGAGTCTTTCTCCCAGGGAGAGGCTAGATGGATTTGAACCACCAACCTTCCAGTTAGCAGCCAAGTGCTTAACCTTTGTGCCACCACTAAAGCTCCTTTAGTAACTGAGAGCATAGTACTTAAACACCTCCCCTCACTACCCAAGAGATTTCTATTGTGCAGTCCGGGTGGAGAACTACTGTTCCTTATACTGGTTTGTTTTTTAAACGGCGTGTTTTCTTCTTGTAAGTGACTCCCATTCCTTGTATGTGTCAATATTATTAACAGCAATATCTATAAACATATCAAATGCTAAATTGAGAGCAAGCCAACTAAGAGGATATTTAAAAATCATGTGTTGACGTCAAGCATTGAAGATCAAATACACTAACTTTGTGGTTGCTAGTAAGCGTTCCCAGTGTTTGTCTAGCTCCAAAAAAATCATTTTATTTGTTTTTTTGGCATCTAAAACCAGTCAGATCCACAAACCACTTTTGCTTCTGATCAAAGGCAATTCTAGGTCACTGGCTGGATGGGGCTGGTCTAGCTAGTGGTGCCTCATCTGAAGGAGGTGGACATAAAATTAAGCAGTGTCAGGTGAGTTAATATGACAGAACTCAGAACTGTGGTCTTGGTAGACTTTTCCTTTTCTCTAATGCTTTAGTCTGGGAACTCTCAGAGAACATGGAATATGTCAGAACAATCTGAGGAGCTGTAGAAAGAGAATACAGTGGGGTCCTTCTGTGGAATTCTAAACTGGCAGGAGATAAGCATAAGATCCACAGTGAGAAGGTGGAGACAGGGCTGGAGAGGAAGCAGTTTGGAACTTGGAGCTAGGCCTGACGAATTTAGCTTTCTTTTGTTGGGAAACCTGATGCTGTAGTCGTTAAGAGCTATGGCTGCCAACCAATAGGTTGACAGTTCAAATCCACCAGGCATTCTCTGGAAACTGTACGGGCAGTTCTGCTCTGTCCTGTAGGATCTCTATGAGTCGGAATTGACTTGATGGCAATGGGTTTGTTTTTGTTTTTATGGTGTGAGCTAGGGCAAGTTAGTCAGTCTGGTTAAGCTTATTTTCTTATCAGAACTAGAGAAAATATTACCTGTTTTTTTCTAAGGCTTCTGAGCCTTAATTTTGAAGACCACAAGTGGCACAGGATAGGAATTCAATGCGTGATGATGACTATTGGTTATGCATATCACACTTTGTAGTGTGCGAGCTGTTCATCTTGCAATTATTTACTACCTTAGTAGTTGTGCTAAAAGAATTCATTTTTATAAATTCTATTACCATGACATCGCCAGTTCTGTTATTTATTTTGTTAAATAGGAAATGAAGGCTTTGAGTAGTTCAAAGAGTTGAAGTGGTGATATTGAAAGCAAATACTTTGGTCTGTCCCACTTTCTTGGACTGATTCAGCTCAGAATTCAGGTGGATAGTACTCTGTTTCAAAATGCGATTACTGTATTTCTGCAGAAAGGATTCATAATCTTTATCATTTATGGTTTCTTATGGGGTTCTTTTCCAAGTTTGTGAGGAAACTTTCTTTGCTGTATTTTTGTAGGCATCGTAAGCTATAATTGATTTATCATTAAGTGCAACACCAAAGACAGCTAATACTGATAGTTGCCTGTTGCCATCGAGTTGGTGCCGACTCATAGCGACCCTATAGGACAAATTAGAACTGCTCCATAGAGTTTCCAAAGAGTGCCTGGTGGATTTGAACTGCTGACCTTTTGGTTAGCAGTCATCGCACTTAACTGCTACGCCACCAGGGTTTCCAATACTAATAGTAGTTTCATGTTATTGAAGATTCCATATTAATTGTTGGAATGTATTTTATGTGAGCATATGCTTGAGTTGATTAACATTCTCCAGCTTCTCACTAAAGATTAAACTAGAACAATCAAGGTGATTTGGGTGCCTCCAAAGGGTTTGGTGTTTGATACTATCGAAAGCAATTATACCAGGTTATTCTGAGTGGGTCTGAAGAGTCAATGATGCTCTCAGGGATTATAGGTTACTTTTGTAAGAGGCTGCCAGAGAATGCTAATCCAGGGTTTCTCAAGCTTCGCAATGTTAACATTTTGGGGGTGGGTAATTCTCTGTTGTGGGGGCACTGTCCTGTGCACTGTAGAATATTTAGCAACATCCCTGGCTTCTATTCACTATATGCCAGCGGTACCCCTACCCAGTCGTGACAACACAAACTGTCTTCAAAAACTAGTTGCTGTTGAGTTGATTCCAACTCATGGCAGTCCCATGCGTGTGAGAGTAAAACTGTGCTCCACAGGGTTTTCAGTGGCTGAATTTTTGGAAGTAGATCACTAGGGATTTCTTCTGAGGTGCCTCTAGGTACGCTTGAACCTCTAACCTTTAATTTAGCAGCCAAACACTTTAATGTCTCTTGGAGGTAAAATTGCCCCTGGTGGAGAACCACTGATATAAAGGGAGATACAGCCTTCATCCCTGGAGAAGATAGCATTATCTGCTTTTCACGACTGTCTGGGACTGGGATGTGGTGGTCTTTGTCTTGATTAAGGCTGTGAGAATCCAAGGAATGTTGCATAATGTTACATGGTAGTCAGAAGGTATAGTAAAAGGGCAGTTTAATTCAAGGTTAGAATCAGAAGTGAGAAATGGAGTGCTATGCTTTAGAGAGATCAGTGTGTATGGAGTGCGGCAATGGAGTGTGTCAGTAAGAAGCAACATTTCTGGGCTTGAATTCTTTGTGCTGTCAGTGATCTCGCGAGTTCATTCACTTCATCCGGCACCTCTACAACTCCATGGTGATTGAATGGAGAAACCAATATTGTGGATTTAGCTGAATGAACTAGGAATAAGCTCCAGAAAGAGTCCCTGGGTGGCACAAACAGTTAAGCACTTGACTACTAGCCAAAACGTTGGCCGTTTGAACCTACCAAGAGATGCCTAGGAAGAAAGGCCTGGAGACCTGCTGCCAAAAAGTCACAGCCACAAAACTATGGAGGGCAGTTCTAATATGTAATGCATGGGGTTGCCATGAGTTAGAATCAGCTCGATGACAACTGGTTACTGGTTAAACTTCACAAAGGCAGAGGCTACATCTGCCTTGCTCATTACTGTATACCAGTGGCTGGAAGAGTGTCCAGCACAACTAGTGCTCAGCAAATATTTGTTTAAAAAAAAAAAAAAAAAGAATGGATCAACAAATAAATGAATGAACAGGTAAATGGGTCAGGAGATTCTTGTTCTGCTACAAACTTGTTGATGAGTCACTTTACCTTTCTCGATACTCTGATCTGAGAAATGTGTCCTTGTGTTAGCTGATCTCGGAAGTTTCTTCCACTTGTGACATCTTGTGACTTCTGTTGTATCTTTGTTGCTTTTAAAACTCTTTGGTAGCTTGAGCTCCAAGTACTTGCATATGGGGCATTCTGGCATTACTAGTAAGGGTCTGTTTCACCAAAGGTAATCAGAGAGCTTTGGCCACAATTCCCCAAAAAACTCATGCCACAGGTCAAGATGGAATGAGGAGCACGGAAGGGCAAGCTGTACACAATTTTTAATTATTTATTTTAGATGTTTCTTTCTCAAGAAAAGATCAAATATTGAACATCTAGTACAAAGAGACTATTTAACCCACAACTAGATTGTTTGGCATTAGAGAGGAAAATGTCCCCTTCACATGGAGATTAAACATTAAAGTTATTTCATCCCAGGTATTTTGGAATTAGGTAATAAATACATTTTCAAATACATCTTTTAAGATCTCTCTTGTGGTAGAAATAGATCAGACCTAAAAATGTTATTTGGCTGGTGCACAAGCTATTTGGTAGTGACAATTTTAGAGAGTCACAACATCATAATAAGAATGTTAAAGACTGGTAATTAATGTTAGAAATTCATCTCTCACCCAGACTATAAGCCAGAGAAACTACTTCTACAGGAAGTTTAATTACCACCCACATAAACTAGTCAGTAAAAGTGACCACAGTTTTATACCACTGAAACTTGGAAAGGTAGAATGCAAGCAGATTGCAAAAAAAGCTGCCCATAATCCCAGAGCAAATCCAGATGTGAAACCAACATGTTTCAAGTTGCCTACCCATGCTGACTTCACCAAGGTTATATAGATAGTGCTAAGTGTAATTCATGGCTGAGGCAGATTTGTTTGGCAATGCTAAGGGCTTTCTATGGAAAGTTAGAAAAAGTGGAGGCCCCTGAAAGTTATCCCACATTTTAAATGAAGAAAATCTGGTTGTGACAGGTACAGAAGATGGGATTATTCACATTAGCTGTTTAGAGTGCATGAGAAGGCATTATAGCCAAGGTTAGTGCTTGAGGTTTTAGCTTGGTGCCAGCTATGTGGCATTCTCGGAGGGGCAGAGAACCAAGCCATGGAGAATTGTGGAGGGAGAGCTGGTGGTTAGCTGGAAACTACCTGGATCACAGGAAAATGAGTAGAGAGCTTTGTTGAAGACATTGAGAGAAAGGGAGCAAAAGAAGCCACAGCTTAGAGTCAGAAGATCAAACATCAGGATAAGCATCTAACCATGGCACATGGCACTGGGGTGACAGCTCTTCACTGAAGTCATGATGGAAATTCTGTCAGAATCAAAGTACAGAGATGCAGAAACTTCCAGACACTGAGGTAATGGAGAAGAAAGAAGCTCCTAGACTCAGGCAGGGATGGGCCTTCTCTGCATGAGGCACCAGCCACTGAAGGGCTGGCAGGGGATGAGCTGGGACAGAGATGCCCTGGGAACTTAAGAGACCATGTCGGGTAGAATTGGGCCTGGTAAGCAGCTTGGTAACTTAGAAAAATTCATGGAGTCGCAGAAGTTATTTCACCCAACAAAGAATCTGCTGAGTTTTCCCTCTAACTTCACCTATCTTCTCATGGAAGGTTCTGAGAAGATAAAGGTTAAATTAGAGATATCTTTATGCTTGAGAAGCTTTTAATCTAGAAAGGGAGACAGAGGCATAAAATGGTAAGCATCAAGATGCTATGGGACTCCAGACTCAAAAACACCTAGATCATGAAGACGTTACAGGACTGGGTAATGTTTCATGCTGTTATACATGCAATTGCCATAAATCAGAGCTGACTCAACTGTCATGGATTGAATTCGGTCCCCCGAAAATGTCTGTATTAACTTGGTTAGGCCATGTGTCGTTGTCCTCCATTTTGTGATTTTCCTATGTGTTATAAATCATAATCTCTGCCTGTGGTTAAAAGGATTAGGGTGGGATGTAACAGTCTTGCTCAGGTCACCTCCCTGACCCATTGTAAAGGGAGTTTCCCTGGGGTGTGGCCTGCACCATCTTTTATCTCTCGAGAGATAAGAGGAAAGGGAAACTAGCGGATAGGAAAGTGGGGACCTCATACCACCAAGAAAGCAGTACTGGGAGCAGACTGAGTCCTTTGGACCCACGGTCCCTGTGCCTGAGAAGCTCTTCCACCAAGGGAAGACTGAGGACAAAGACCTTCCTCCAGAGCCAACAGAGAGAGAAAGCCTTCCCCTGGAGCCGACATCCTGAATTTGGACTTTCAGCCTACTTTACTGTGAAAGAATAATTTTTTTTGTTAAAGCCTTCCACTTGTGGTATTTCTGTTATAGCAACACTAGATGACTAAGACAGCAACTAACAACAACATAGGGCGCTGAGGAGGGAATATTTTGCTTAGCTTAGAGCAATCAAGGAAGGCTTCCTACAGGAAACAGCACATGATCTGAGTCTTGAATTATAAATGAAAGTGAAGAAGTATGAAAAGCACTATAGTTAAAAGTGACATGATAAGCAAAGGCAAAAAGTTGTGGACCAACATGTGTGTATGTTGGGGGAGTGTGGGTGTGTGTGTGTATGTTGAGGGAAGGGAGGAACCAAATTTAATTTAGTATTTGGAATGTAAAATCCAAGGCAAGAAGTCAGAGATATAAGTAGAATACAGTCAAGGAATACATAGAAAGTTAGTGGTACGTCATGCTAAGAAATTTGGATTTTACCTTATAGTAGGTGATGAGGAAGGGTGATAATCTGGGTCATCCTTTAGATGGGAGTACGGGAAGAGTATAGAGCATAAAATTGAAGTTGAGAAGACAGAGGCAAAGAGATAATTCAGGTGGTGATTTTCAACACAAGCTTGGGGTAAAAGAATAGAGAGGAAGGAAAAAATTAGATAAGTATTTAAGAGATGGAATAACCAAGAGTATGATTCATTGAATGTGGGTATTGAGGGAGAAAGCTGACTCCAGAATGACTCTCTGGTTTCTGGCCCAGGGAATGTTGGTTCCATGGAATAAAATAGAAATACAGGAGGAAGATCAGGCCATAGTGTAGGGAAGATTATAGCTGTGATTACCATAAAATAGTCAAATGTGCATTACAGAGTATATACATGTACATAAAACTCAAAGGAGAGGTCAAATATTAAAACAAAAACAAACAAAAAACACACAGATTTGTGAGTAAATAGTGAATAAACCAAACCCATTGCCTTTGAGTTGATTCTGACTCATAGCAACCAGTAGGACAGAGTAGAACCATCCCATAGGCTTTTCAAGGCTGTAATCTTTATGGGAGCAGACTGCCACATTTTTATCCCATGAAGTGGCTGGTGGGTTCAAACTGCTGATCTTTTGGTTAGCAGCCAAGCACTTAACCACTGTACCACCAGGACTCCTTTAAATAGTGAATAAGTGGTAATTATTTGGGCATAAAGTATTTGTGACAATTTTTCCCCAAACTTAATAATTGTGGGGGTAAAACCTCTCTATGTCCTGCCCGTATGGAACATTATGGGCATCAGTGGAGAGACAGGTAGTTGGATGCCATTATGATGAGCTGGGCAGATGATTTAGCTACTGTTATTATGACCCTGCTTACAAAATGGAAATACTAGAAAGATAAAACACTGTAACAGAGGTGAAGAATGTCTTTGATGGGTTCACCAGTAGCCTCCACATAGTTAAAAAAAGAATTAGCTAACCTAAAGATAGGTCAAAAGAAATTTCCCAAACTATAACACACATGGGGAGGTGGTGGTTAGTGCATCAAAGAGCTGTGGGACAATATCAAATGATAAAACACACATATAATTGAAATCCCAGAAGGAAAATACAGGAGAAAATGTGGCATTAGAAATACATAAATGAGTAATGCCTGAGAATTTTCCAAAATAAATAACAGGTGAAGAGTTCAGCCTTTTAATGATCATGTTACAAAAGGGATTTAGTCAAAAAAGGCAAAATTCATGTCATCATTACTACTCAAGATTCCACAGATTCTTCTTTCTTTGCTTCCACTTTCTTCTCAGCTGGGGCAGCAGTGGTGGAGGGGGCAGTGTCCCCCTGCTGATGCAGTGCCCCCTGCTGGGCAGGTCCACTAGCTCCTATATTGCAGATGAGGTCCCAGTGCAATGTTGCTGTTTGACCAAGGCCTTTGCAAACGAATCAGGCCAGAAAGGTTGAACATTTACACTGCCTGATTTAATGAGGGCATTGCTTTTATCCTCCAGGACCATCTCATTAAAGTGCAGGATGAAGGTCACATAGATGCAGATGACCTCAGAGGCCACTGAGTGAGCAAGTGCTGGGTGGGCGTCTACCCATCTACATGCATAGGAGAAAATGTGGACCTCACCCTAACTTGGTTTTAGCTTCCTAAGGAGAACCCAGTGCCTGCAGCTGCAGCTGAGGAAAGGAATCCTCAGCTCAGAATTCTTTACCCAGGAGGTATACCTTTCCAAAATGAGGAGAAATAAAGACTTTCTCAGACAGAAACTTTGAGAATTCACAGCCAGGAGACCTGCACCACAAGTAATGTAAGAGGAGCTTACACAGGCAGAAGGAATGTGGATATTGCCCCATTTTGCATTGATCAGCAAATTCACTTCAGCACTCTTGGCTGCCTGTATTTGCTTTTGTCTTCGGATTCTCTTTTGAAGTTGATTAACATCTTACAAGTTTCCTCATCCATTAGTCAGTTAAGTAAAAAATTTTACATGTGTTTATTATGTTTGTATGGAAGCCATAATTTTACCCTTTTGAAAATTATGATAGACTTGAACTCGGTCTTCTGATTTCAATCCCATAGTTTATTAAGGATGGAAATTCAAACGAACTAAATACACCTTGCCTCTGTCACATGTCACCTCCACAAAAGACCACTTAAAACATGGTGATCGGACCTATTACAATAAAGCCAAATGCCACTTTGCCAATAAAAAGTATTTTCACACACATACATGCACTCACACCCATAGATTGGGAAGAAATAAAATGGTCCTTATTCACAGATGGCATGAGTGTATAAGCAGACAATCCACAAGAATCTACTCATCAAGAATTTTCATTAATAAGCCATATAGCAAGGTCTCTGGATACAAAAACAAATAGAAAATAAAATAAAATAAATATACCATTTGCAATAGAGTTAATAGTAATGAAATAGTTATAAATAAATATAATGATAGATGTAAAACATTAGTGAAAGAAGCTAAAGAAGACCTAAATAAATAAATATATCTTTGGAAGATTAAATAGTTTGCAGATTTCAATTCTCAATAGATCAGTGAAAGCCCTGGAGATGCTTTGTGGAAACTGGCAATCTGATTCAAAAATTTATCTACTCATGCAGAGGATCAAAAGTAGCTAAGACAATCTTGAAGAACAACAACAAAGTTGGGGGATGTATAACCCCAGATATCAAGACAAACACACAACAAAACAGAAAGCTTAGTAACAGAACACACATATACGATCAGTTGATTTACTACAAAGGTAAAACTTCAGTGAGGTACAGAAAGGATGGTCTTTCCAATAAATGGGATGTCAATTTGATATAACTTGATATCTCCAAGACTCTAAATACATCTTGCCTCTGTTTGCTGTCAGCTCCACCGGAGATCTCCTGACCCTGTAGGTCAAACCAGCTAAGTTTATTCGATCTATATTTGACAAAAGTCAGAGATGGATATTTGAGGCTTTGAGATTTGGGCATAAAGGGATAAAGATAGATCTTTCAAGCCTGGGAAATGATTGAGATTAGGAAAAAATCCATGACATAGTATTCCAGGATTGGTGGACACAGAGAAACCAGGGGTTTGAAGTGATTCTAGATAAGTAAACTTATTTTTCATAAGTGAGCTACTTGCTCAGGTGAAAAATTTATTGTCTTGATAGGAGAGCTGTTTTCCCACATAAATAAAATATTTGCCTGGACAAATTGGTTTGCAAGAATTTCCTGGACCAAACAGGTCATGTTACAGATGTTTACATGAGAACTACCTCCTCATGTTTGTTAGACGTTCTCTGTCCTGGGAATTAATGTTGTGGATGCAACTGTCTTTACTCTCACCTCCTACTCTCCCCATACACAAAAGTCGATTTCAGATGGACGGCAGTTCTAAATGTAAATCTAAATAAGCTTCTAGAAGAAGACATAGGAGATATTTTCATGATCTTCAAGTAGGCAAAGATTTCTTAAGTCAGACAAAACGTTAACCATCCTTAAACGGGAAAAAAAGGATAAATTGAACTAGATTAAAGTAAGAACTTCTGTTCATAAAACTAAGCCATTAAGAGAGTAAAAAGGCAGAAAACCAACAGAAATGTGTAATGTTTGAACAGGAGCTTGATAAATAGGAAATCCAAATGGTTATTAAAGTTGAAAAAAGCATATTGTATACATTAGCAATTCTACTTTTCTAGGTGTACACTCCAAGGATATACATACTCATGTGTACCAAAAGACATGTACCATAATTTCTATTAATAGCATATAAAGTATATCCATACAACAGAGAATGAATATGAAAAGCTATTACATACAACAACATGGATGAATCTTACAAACTTAATGCTTAACAAAAAGAAGCCAAACACAAAACAGACTGGACTATATGATTCTATTCATATAAAGTTCAAATATAAGCAAATTAGGTTGTTCTAAGTCATTGTTGTTGTTTGTTACTGTGGAGTCAACTTCAACTCATGACAACCCCATGTACAAACAGAATGAAAAGTTGTCTGGTCCTGCACCATCTTCGTGATTGTGCTTGAGTCTATTGTTGTGGTTACTGTGTACTCTGAGTGCCTTCAAACATAAGGGACTCGTCTTTCAGCACAATATCAGACAATATTCTATTGTGATCCATAAGGTTTTCATTGGCTAATTTTTAGAAATAGATTGGCAGGCCTTTCTTCCTAGTCTGCCTTGGTCTGGAAGCTCTGCTGAAACCTGTCCACCATGGGTGATGTTGCTGGTATTTGAAATACTGGTAGCACAGCTTACAGCATCATAGCAACACGCAGCCATCCCAGTATGACAAACTGATAGCCAGATGGTGATGGTTTAAGCTAGAACTATGCTCACCTTTGGTTGTGACTGAAAGTGGGGCATACAGAGCTTCTGCTACTCTGGAAATTTTCCATTTTGTGAAGTGTTCTAATTTTGCTTACCAGGTTTGTTCACTTTGTGAGAATTCAGCAAGCTGTACTTTATCTGTTTTTTTTAACTAAGAATTTATAAGAAGGCTGGAAGGTAGGGAAAAAGAAAGAGTGGGAAGGAGCAAGAAAAGATTGAAGGAGGAATTACTTTCTAGGGACCTAGATTCTAATAGCCATCTTCATGAAGGAAAAAGAGCACAGAAAAAGAATACCATGTGCTTATTAGTTTTCACACTAACCAGAACAGAAATTAAGGAATGAGAATGTTCATCTGGAGTTAACATGGTTTGTCCACCTCTCTTGTAATTCTTGGGACTCTCCAGTTGGAACATTTCCTTTGGTGTCCAGCTTAGTCCTTCATACCTCATTAGAGAAGTATTTACAGCTGGATGGGTGCGATTTCTCTGCACTTGGAGCCAAATTTAGATCTTAATTGACAGCCCAACCCCTGTTCTCTTTATTTCCATGTGCAATTAGAAAGAAAGAGCATATGTCCTAAGCTGAAGTCAGGAATGGGATGTTTGGAGTTCCTGAAGTCATTTTTCACTTGTGAAGCCCTCCCGGCTGCACATGTACGGTGGAACATTTGCTGCAAGGTGACTCTAACATGGGCTTCAGCTGACATCCTTTCTGCTAGTTCCAGAAATACAAATTAGCCTGTGCTGGCAGACGATTAGGGACTGCTTTTTAAGCAGTCTTTCATTCTGTAGTTTTATTTTCCATTTATCTTGCCAAGAGAGTATCTTTTTCCAGAAGTTTCTCCCCTGCTTTCCTCTTCACTAGTGTTAGTTTCTACTGCCTCCTGGATCCAACTGCATCTTTGCTGTAGCCTCTCATTGCTTCTTATCCAGCCATTGTTGCCTGTTTCTTCACCCTCTGCACTTCTGTTGCTGTTATTTTAAAATTCTTGGCCAGGAGTCAAAACAGCTATAGATTAAACACAACCCGAGAAGTGGATACCTGTTCTGTTCCATAAAATTTAATTTACTATTTAGAGTCTATGAACCCTGGTGGTGCAGTGGTTAAGCGCTTGGCTGCTAACTGAAGGGTTGGCAGTTCGAACCCAGCTGCACCTCAGGAGAAAAATATGGTAGTCTGTTTCCATAAAGATGATGGCCTGAGAAACCCTATGGAGCAGTTGTACTCTGTCCTACAGGGTCGCTGTGAGTAGGAATTGACTTGATGGCAATGGGCTGGGTTTTATTTAGAGTACCTTGAGTTTGGGATGTGAGATATCAGATCAACTATTACGCATTACCAACAAATATTGATTGCACATACTCTGTCCATACTGACAGTTTTCTTTTCCCTTGAGTCATAGTAGGATCAATAAGAGGATACAGCCATCTTCCAAGTTCATTTACACTTTAAATTTAATCCCTCTGAAAATACACTATAATTATAAAACCTGTGGTGCCCTGGTGGTATAGCAATTACTGCTAACCAAAAGTGTTGGCAGTTGGAATTCACTAGCTGCTTCTTGGAAACCCTATGGGGTGGTTCTACTCTGTCTTATAGGGTCACTATGAGTTGCAATCAACTTGACGGCAACAGGTTTGGGATTTCTTTTTTTTAATATATATATATGTCGGAAGTCTGACTAAGCGTAGTTAACCCATTACCCAATGCATTTGTGCATCTTAAAGAAGCTCTCTTTGACTTCAGTAGCAAGAGAATGGGGAAAAGGCAAAGCCAATTAGATTACTGACTCTCCATTTCAATTTCTTCTGGTTCTGCCGTAGTAGTTCTTGATTTATCTTGTTTACAATTTTTGAACTTTGGAAATTTCCTTATTATCGAAGCCTTGCCACTTACGCACAGAAAGGATGACTGCACTGCACTGGGGTCTGTGGTTAACCTGCACTGTTTGGATATATACAGGGAAGGAGGAAAGGACAGCGGTTTGAACCCCGTGGAAACCCCGACCAGTGAACTGGAACCTAGACATCGGTTGAGACTTTTGTGGGTTAGTTCATGGCCCTCTGGTTCACACTTTAAAAAACATTATTTGTTTGTCCTCTGAGTTTGAAATATCCAAGCCTCACCACTAAGGTATATTGATATTTGGTCCTTCTTAACAGAATGTTTTTAATTTAATGCTATTATTGAACACAAGACAAGCTTCTTTATGAAGTTCTGAGTAAGTTCAATAACACCCCTCTCAAACCTTGCTTCTTTTAGAAGAAAGTAATGCTTCTTCGGAGAAGGATCTCCCAAATGTCTAATAGTTAACAACTTTTATTTCTTTTTTCTTATTTTATTTCTAATACCATTTAAACCTAATTCAATATAAATCCAATAAAAGAATTGCGGGTAGATTTTGGCACTCCTGGCTAGAGCCAAAGGTTATAGAGTTATGGTTTATTGTGTTTTAAACACTGGTAGTTATTGATATTTGTTTTTAATCTGGAGAAATCAGAGTTGAAATTTCAAGGTCATAACCATCTCTATCACCCCGTTACCCCATTGCAGTCTAGTTGATTCTGACCTACAGCAACCCCTGGGGTTTCTCTCTATCAAGGAATTTCTATTCATTTTGGGGGGGGGGGAAACTTAGCTGAGAACATGACCCTAAATATAGCAATGTCGTTTGGGTTCCATGCCATGAGAATGACTCGTAGGGAAAAGGTGCTTGAAGTCCATTTTCTCTGCAGTGTCTCTTTTTGGGGTACATATAAGAAAAAAATAAACAACAACCCCAGAACAAATAACAACAACAAATCCCAACACCCTCCATCATACTTACTCTGCTACAGTATTATGTTACAATAATAGCCTAAGATCTTACACCTCCTAGAGCTGCTTTGAGAAAATAATGTTAAAAATAACTATGAAGCCTTTCTCTAAACAAACAAAAAGGACTCAAATCTTAAGTAAAATAAAATAGCTTAATGGGCAATTAATCCATTTGAATGCATCTGCTCAGAGGTAGGTTCTGATTAGAGAAGCAAGCCAACAGAAAGGACTACCTGGCTTCAGAGTGGACAACTTCATGATCATCTCTGTACGGTCCATCTCTTGATTTTCCAATTTCTCCAACTTTCATCCTTCAAAGGGATGAAACATGCCCACTTCATGGGAATCTAGGAACATATCCATCACCATAATTTTGACTGGGCATTTAGTTATAATGTGCTATTTATTGCTTACATAGCATAATGCATGAGAGCTATAGATTTATCATGCAATTTTATAATATTATTCCCTTCAAGTGCTTCACTATCAAATTAACACATTCCTCCATATTATTACATCACTTGGATAAAGCAAGTATGGTTATCTTTATTGTACAAATAGAAACTTGAACTTCTGGATGTTGTGACTTTTCCACCTTCACTGGCACATCTTCATAAAATAATGGGTGGTATTTTAAGAAGCATGTTTCCAGTGTTACTTGCTCCAGTATTATGAAGTTTAGAAGTTTTAAGTAAATTCTTTGAAAAAATCCACTTACTTTTTCAATTAAAAAAAAAAATCCTGCTCAAACAGTCAGGAATAACATTTATTATCTGCAACATCCAAGAAAGAACCTGAAATGAAAAAAATGTTACCCTCTTTAGCTGAACTGATTTAAGACATAACAAGGGAAATGGAAAAAATGGGACTATCCTGACAGATAACTGTGTTTGCCAAAGTACGGGCAAATCAGGATTTAAAAGGCTTAGTCTTAAACTCCTGGAAAATAAGAGAATGATTCCAACTGGAAATATTAAAAAAAAAAAAAAAAAGACTTTTTGAAAGTAGGGCAGTACAGATCAGGGAGATGGTACTAATATGCAAGTTAATAAAGAGACTGTAATTAATCAGATTCTAGGTATACTTGCCCATATACCTAAAAGCAATCTGCATGTGTGGGTAACCATTGTTATTCTTTGTGGTGCAAAAATATCATACACCCTCAACAGTTTCAAATGAGTTCTTCTAGTCTATGACTGTTAAAACCCACGGAAATCCATGGGGCTACAGTGTAAACATAGATCTATAAACATGCATGCATTAAATGTCTTCACCAGTGACCAAAATGTTAAATCGATTTTATGAGAAGTCAGTTTTCCAGCCACTGAGTGGCTGTAAACGTTAAGTGTTTTTACAGGTTGTCGCTTTCCCAGCTGCTGGGCTGCTTTAAATGTTATCTCTCTCTTCCTCTCTCTCTCTCTCTCTCTCTCTTGCACACACACACGTACACACACTTGCTTTTCCAGCTGTTAAGCCTCTCTGTACATTTTTTGTGATGTTTTGCCCCCCCCCCTTTTTACTTGCTAAATCTATTTCACACACAAAAGCAAGTGCAAAATTGTTTTGGCATCCCCCTAACTTTTATTTTTACTGTATTTTTTTTAACTACAAATAAAAATTCCATCCCCGTTTCAGCACTTTTCAGAAAGTAGGAACTCTAGTTATAATGAATCCAAGATGAACATTATGAGTTCATCTCAAAATTTAGATACCACAAAAGCACTCTTCTTGTGGTATGCTCAGTGGAAACACTGTTCTTGTGGTATTTCCATTGGAAATATTGTACGTGTGGTATTTTTCAATGGAAAAACGATTATCCTGGCATTACTGAGTGCTGTAGGAAATGCTGGCTGGAGCCTTGTAACCAATGGCCAAAGAAAGAGTGGAGATGCTGAACAAGAGCGTAAATCAAGGTAGCAACGGTTGGAAGCAAGGGGTTAATAAAATGGATAATGGTGATAACGATGATGAGAAGGAGGGTGATATTTTATTAAGGAATCCAAAAATAAATCCCCATTACATCACATATGAAGAAAGTAGGGACTTCTTTTCTAGGAGAAAGTCTTATAAAAATATAAGACAACATGTGGGTGAGAAAGAAGACTTAACAAACAAAACCCACTGTCATTGAGTCAATTCTGACTCATAATGACCCTGTAGGGTTTCCATGGCTGTAAACCTCTATGGAAGCAGACTACCACTTCTTTCTCCTGAGAAACTGCTGGTGGTTTTGAGCCGCTGATCTCTCTGTTAGCGGTCCATCACTTCAACCACTGTGCCAGTCTAATGAAGATAATAGATATAGAATAAAAGTAAAGTCATAAGCCTTTTTGGGGCTGGCATGCTTTATAGTTCTATCCTCGTGTTTGTTAACAAACTCTAAGAAAGTGTGCTCAGCAAAAAGACATGAAGGAAAAAGGTAGGTGCTCAAAGAAAGAGACACGAGAGAGAATTTTCTGCTGTGTTTTCCCAGTCAAGTTGGAGGCTGGACTGTATTGAAGTAAAACAAACAAACGATAATCAAACCAGTTGCTGTGGAGTTGATTTCAACTCATCGTGACCCCGTATGTATCAGAACTATGCGCCATAGGGTTTTCAATGGCTGATTTTTTCTGAAATAGATTGCCAGGCCTTTCTTTCAAGGTGACTTTGGGGAAAAGTGATCCTCCAACGTTTCAGTTGGCAGCCAAGTGTGTTAACCGTTTGCACCACCCAGGGACTACACTGAAATAAACCAGGATAAAATAACTGCCTAGCTTCCTAGGCTTTTCTGAATCTGGCTTGGAGTTAGTGCTTCTCTTTATTATCCAACAGTCCCCAGTGGGATTCTCCACTTGTGTCAGCAGAATTCTCACAAGGTCTCACTTATGCCTGGCTCCTTTTCATATTTATGGTTCTGCTTATGATCATCCTCCTTCTTGGGATGCCCTTCACATATCTGAATTCCTCCTGGGCTTCAAGCCAAGGTCAAGATTCAACTCATCAAATGAAGCCTTTCTAACTTCTCCAGCCTTCGTGGGTAAACCACTTTTTTAAAGTTTAACTTAGAGTTGTATCTTTGCACTTCAGCATTTTGTGGTGTTTTATGTTCTGTGCCTTACCAGCAATATTGAGGGCAGGACTCAAGCAGTTTATTTCTTCATAACCCACAGCACCCAGCAGATTTAAGAGCTCTGAGTAGTGGCTTATTATTAGTTGCTGATTTAATTGTGGAAACCTTGGTGGCATAGTGGTTAACAGCTATGGCTACTAACCAAAAGGTCAGCAGTTCAAATCTACCAGGTGCTCTTTGGAAACCCTATGGGGCAGTTCTACTCAGTCCTATAGGGACACTATGAGTTGGTATTGGCTCGATGGCAATAGGTTTGGTTTTTGGTTTGGATTTAGTTTAACAAGTACCACAAACTAGGTGTCTTAAAACTCAAAAGTTAATTGTCTCACAGTTTTGGAGGTAAGATGCCTGATATTAAGGTGCCAGCATATCATGCTCTCTCTGAAGGCTATAGAGGAGGAATTCCTCCTTGTATCTTCTAGCTTCCAGTGGTCCCAGGCATTTCTTGGCTGGTAGATCCATCACTTCAATTTATGCCCCGTCTTCCCTCTGCATCTGTTGGTATCTCTTCTCTTCTTATAAGACCCACCCCCCAAAAAAAATTGCCATCAAGTAGAATCTGACTCCTGGGACCTCACGTATGCCACAGTAGAACTGTGCTCCATTGGATTTTCAATGGGTGATTTTTCAGAAGTAAATCTCCAGGTCTTTCTTCCAAGGTGCCTCTGAGTAGACTGGAACCTCCAACCTTTTGATTAGCAGCCAGGTGTGTTAATGGTTTGCACCACCCAGGGACTCTTCCTTTTTAAAAGGGCACTAGTCGTATCAGATTGGGGACCATCCTACTTCACTATTATCTCATGTTAACTTAGCTGGTTGCATATGTAAAGACCTTAGTTCCAAATAAGATCACACTTACAGATATCAAGAATTAAGATTTCAACATATCTTTTTGCTGGACACAATTCAACCCATAACAGTTGCTTAACTGAAGTAAACAAACATGATATCTCAACTTCCCTGAGTCCTCATTGACTGATTAGGATGTGATAGAATTAAAGTGAGCCCAGATCACATACTGAGTGTTTTCAAGGCCTATATTTAGTTATTTTGCTTTTGTTCATGTGTGTCTCTGCTTACACCAAATAATTCAAGCAATGGTATGTGTGATCATTAAGGTTGTGTGCCAGCTTGGCTAGGCCATGATTCTCAGTGGTTTGGCAGTTATAATGTGGCTTGGCAGTTGTATGATGTTGTGATCACCTCCATAATGAGATTTGGTATAATGTGATCACCTCCATTGTGGGATCTGCTGTGAGTAGCCAATCATTTGAAAGGGCATATTCTTGGGGGTGTGGCCTGCATCCAATATAGGTGGACTTTCTGGCAAGGCTAGAGGGCTTTTGTTTGCTCTGGATCCTACAGCTGGCTCCTGTTCATGCAACCTCTGATTCTTGGGACTTAAGCTAGCAGTTTACCTGCCATCTTGCCTGCTGTTCTTGGGATTCATTGGCCTTTGTGGCCTGTGAGCCTGAGCTCTGCTGTCTGACTTGCCAATCTTGGTTTCACCAGCCCCTGTGGTTGTGTGAATCAGGAGAGGCCTCCATCCTGATCCACAGACTTGGAATGTTCCAGTCTCTACAACCTCCCAGGCCACTCCCTTAATATAAATCTTTCTGTATATTTATATGATTTACTGGTTTTGCTTCTCTAGAGAATTCAGTCTAAGACAATATGCGCATCTATAGGCTATGAAAAATGCATATATGTCTCCCCTCTCTAATTAATATCCTCTGCAATTTTTCAACTAGGTATATGATTTTAAAAAAAAATGGAGAGGAGGCGGCAAGTTGGCAGAGTAGTCAGACACTTCCTGTGGTCCCTCTTACAAAAAAGACCCCCCCCAAAACAAGTGAATCAATTATATATGACAATCTAGGAGCCTTGAACATCGAAGACAAAGTTGAGGAATCAGACTGAGTGGCAGGGGAAGGGAGAGATGGTTCAGAAGCAGTGAGGAGTTGCCAGACCTGACCCAGTGGGAACTGGCACCCTGCAGGCCAGATCCATTGGCATGAGTGTCTTGAGGCAAGCAGAGGCATTTGGGAGGCATTTTTCACATCAGGAGAGACCAAGTAGTGGAGAGTCCACTCATGCCTCTAGAATCCACAAAAAGAGTTGCTCAATTGTCAAAAGATACATACTTGAGTCTAATTTACCATGTGAAGCAAAAAACACCCCTTTGGACAAAAGCTCTCTCTCATTTACCTGACTCCTCCCCACTCTGAGTCTGGCCCTGAGTCAACTTCAGTGATAGTCACTTTTCTTGGGCCAGAAGTAGGATCTGTTACACACCATGGGCCATTCTCCCAGCCTTGGAGAAGGAACAAAATGACAAATGGAAAAAATAATCCACTGGATCCCCTAAGCCAGGAACTCAGGGCAGAAACAGCTCCTTTGCCTAGGCACAGGCATAAGGGGTCCATGGGCTCTGAATACCTTTCACCCCTCCATAGACCTGTGTGGGCCCATTTCAACAGTGTAGGCCCTCATTAGCACAGTACAACAGGCTATATACCTGAAGCCTAACTTCAACTGTTTCAGCTATATGGTGGAGAGACAGGTTCATGATGTTTGATACCACTCTGCCTATTAAGCAAGCTGCTCACCTACCCACATCAGGGGCCTGAGGACTAGTGGCTCCACCCACGCCACCTAGCCACCTGCGACAGGGGTCCAAGGATAGGTGGTGCCTCCTAGTCCTTGCAGCCAACAGTATAGGGTGCCCATAGTGCGGCTGCAAAACCCACCCACCTACGTGCTCTAGGGAACAGGGACACAGTTTCCTCACACACTCTCAGGGGTGATTTTCAGCCGCCTGCCTTGCTCAACACGTGACCCCTTACTATAGCCAGATACCTGTGCCTACACCAATCACACCTGCTTGTCTGAGACTGTAGCTTAGAGCCTGTACCACACACTTGGTGACCGACTACCTGGAAACCTGAGCTGAATCCATACAAGAAAATTAAATGGACTCCTGGGCTCATATACCTAATAACAGCTCTAACCACCTGGTGACAGGACATCAGAGGTTCAAAGGCACTGTCATGGATCGAATTCTGTCCCCCAAAAAAGTGCGTATCAATTTGGCTGGGCCATGATTCCCAGTACTGTGTGGTCATCCTCCATTTTGTGATTGTAATTTTATATTAAAGAGGATTAGCCTGGGATTGTAACATCCTTACTAAGGTCAAAGCCCTCATCCAATGTAAAGGGAATTTCCCTGGAGTGTGGCCTGCACCACTTTTTATCTTACAAGAGATGAAAGGAAAGGGAAGCAAGTCGAGAGCTGGGAACCTTATCACCAAGAAAGCAACACTGGGATCAGAGAGTGTCCTTTGAACCCAGGGTCCCTGCACCTGAGAAACTCCTCAAACAGGGGAAGATTGAGGACGAAAACTTTCTTCCAGAGACGACAGAGAGGGAAAGCCTTCCCCTGGAGCTGACACCCTGAATTTGGACTTTTAACCTACTTTACTGTAAGGAAATAAATTTCCCTTTCTAAAGCCATCCACTTGTGGTATTTCTGTTATAGCAGCACTAGATGACTAAGACAGGTACCAATAATCAAACCAGCTTACTCAAACAGCCTATTTGGGCACATCAAATCAAAACAAAACAATGAGCAAACATAAAATAAATAAGTACAATAAATTATTGAAGGCTAAGGAAACCCTGGTGGCATAGTGGCTAAGTGCTCTGGCTGCTAACCAAAGGGTCAGCAGTTCAAATCCACCAGGCGCTCCTTGGAAACTCTATGGGGCAGTTCTACTCTGCCCTGTAGGGTTGCTATGAGTTGGAATCGACTCGATGGCACTGGGTTTGGTTTGTTTTTTTTTTAAGAGACAACAGTCAATATCAAATCACATGAAGAGGCAGGCCATGATGGCTTCAGCAAGCTCCCAAAGCAAATAGAAATCTTCCAGTTGAAGAGAGCTTTCTAGAATTACCAGAGGCAGAATGCAAAAGATTAATATATAGAACACTTCAATGGATCAGGAAGGAGATCAGGCAAAATGCAGAACAAGCCAAGCAGCACACACGCAAAGCATTAGAGTAACTTAAGAAAATTGGAGAAGAACTGATGGCAAATTTAATAGGCTGTAAGAATCCACAGACAGCAAACAGAAATCCAGATTAACAATAAAATTTCAGAATTAGACAACTCAATACAAAGTCATAGGAGCGGAATTGAGGAAATGGAAGCCAGAATTACTGAGACTGAACACAAAGCACTTGACATCAACATATTGAGGACAAATCAGATAAAAAAAATTAAAAAAAAAAAAAGAAGAAACCCTAAGAATTATGTGGGACTCTATCAAGAGATGTAACTTACGAGTGATTGGAGTACCGGAATGGGGGGAGGGGTGGGGGTGGATAACAGAAAATATAGAGAGAATTGTTGAAGGTTTTTGGCAGAAAACTTCCCTGATATTGCGAAAGACAAAAAGATATCTACCCAAGATGCTCATCGAACCCCATACAAGTTAGATCTGAAAAGAAAGTCACAAAGACATATTATAATCAAACTTTCCAAAACCAAAGGTAAAGAGAGAATTTTAAGAGCAGCTAGGGATAAATGAAAAGTCACGTACAAAGGAGAGTCAATAAGACTAAGCTTGAACTACTCAGCAGAAACCATGTAGGCAAGGAGGCAATGGGATGGCATACATAAAGCCTTGATGGAAAATAAAAATTGCCAGCCAAGAATTACATATACAGCAAAACTGTCTCTCAAATATGAAGGCAAAATTAGGACATTTCCAGGTAAACAGAAGTTTAGGGAATTTGTGGAAACCAAACCAAAATTACAAAAAATACTAAAGGGAGTCCTCCAGTTAGAAAATCAATAACATCAGATAAAAACCCAAGACTAGAATTCAGGACAGAGCAACGAGATATCAACCCAGACAGGGAAATCACAAAAATAAATCAAAGCTAAAACACTCAAAACAGGGAAACAGAGACATCATTATGTAAAAGATGACAACATTAAAACAAAAAAGAGAGACTAAAAAAGGTAGTCGTAGATCTTTCATATGGAGAGAAAGTCAAGGTGATATAAAGAAATAAAAGATTGGTTTAAACTTAGAAAAATAGGGGTAAATATTAGGTAACCACAAAAGAAACTAACAATACTACACATCAAAATAAAAAACAAGAAAAACATAAAGTCTGAGCAAATACAAAAGCAAGAAAAATGAAAAAGAGAAAAAGAATGTATAAAGAAAAACGACTTAGCACAGAAAATTAAGTGGAAAAAGAAACTGTCAACACACAAAAAAAGACATCAAATGACAGCACTAAACTTATACCTATCCATAATTACTTTGAATGTAAATGGACTAAATGCACCAGTAAAGAGACAGAGAGTGGCAAAATGGACACACACAAAAAAACATGATCTATATGCTGCCTACCAGAGACACGCTTGAGACTTAAAGACACAACAAACTAAAACCCAAAGGATGGAAAACATATCAAGCAAACAACAATCAAAAAAGAGAAGGACTGATAATAGTAGTTACTGGCAAGATAGACTCTAAAGTAAAATCCACCCCAAAGGATAAGAAAGGGCACTATATAATGATTAAAGGGTCAATATACCAGGAGGATATAACCATAATAAATATTTACGCACCCCAAAACAGGGCTCCATATACATAAAGAAAACTCTAACAGCACTGAAAAGTGAGATAGACAGCTCCACAATAGTAGTAGGAGACTTCAACACACCACATTCGGTGAAGAACAGAACATCCAGAAAGAAGCTCAGTAAACACCCAGAAGATCTGTACGGCACAATCAACAAACTTGACCTCAGAGACATATACAGAACAATCCACCCAAGAGTAGCCAAGTATATTTTCTTTTTCAACACACATGGAACACTGTCCAGAATAGACCACACATTAGTCCATAAAGCAAGCCTTAACAGCATGCGAAACATCAAGATATCACAATGCATCTTTTCTGACCATAAAGCCGTAAAAGTGAAATCAATGACAGAAAAAGCAAGGAAAAAAAATCAAATACACGGAAACTGGGCAACATCTTGCTTAAAAATGACTGGGTTATAGAAGGAATAAAGAATAGAAAAAATAAACTCATAGAATCAAATTATTCTTACCAGAACCTTTGTGACATAGCAAAAGCAGTGCTCAGAGGTCAATTTATAGCAATAAATGCACACATCAAAAAAGAAGAAAGGGTCAAAATCAAAGAATTAGCCCTACAACTTGAACAAATACAAAGAGTGGAAAAAGAAGCCCTTGGGCACCAGAAGAAAGCAAATAATAAAAATTAGAGCAGAATTAAATGAAATAGAAAACAGAAAAACAATTGAAAGAGTTAAGACCAAAAACTGGTTCCTTGAAAAGATCAATAAAATCAATAAACCATTGGCTAAACTGACAAAAGAAAAACAGGAGAGGAAGCAAACAACCCAAAAAAGAAATGAGATGGGCAATATCACAACAGACCCAACTGAAAAGAATCTTAACGGAATACTATGAAAAATAGTACTGTAACAAATTTGAAAACCTAGAGGAAATGGGCAAATTTCTAGAAACACACTATCTACCTAAAATAACACAAACAGAGGTAGAACAACTAAATAAACCTATCACAAAAGAAGAGATTGAAAAGGTAATGAAAAAACTCTCAACAAAAAAAGCCCTGGCCCTGACGGCTTTCCTGGAGAATTCAACAAAACTTTCAGAGAAGAGTTAACACCATTACTTCTAAAGGTATTTCAGAGCATAGAAAAGGAAGAAATACTCCCATACTCATTCTACGAAACCAGCATAACCCTGATGCCAAAACCAGGTAAAGACACCACAAAAAAAGAAAATTATAGGTCAATATCCCTCATCAACTTAGAAGCAAAAATCCTCAACAAAATTCTAGCCAATAGAATTCAACAACATATCAAAAAAAAATAATAATAATTCAACATAGCCAAGTGGGATTCATACCAGGTATGCAAGGATGGTTTAACATTAGAAAAGCAATCAATGTAATCCATTACATAAAACAAAAGATAAGAACCACATGATTTTATCAATTGGTGCAGAAAACGCATTGGACAAAATTCAACACCGATTTATGAAAAAACTCTCAGCAAAAAAGGAATAGAAGGAAAATTCCTCAACATAATAAAGGACATTTATACAAAGCCAACAGCCAACACCATTCTAAATGGAGAGAGTCTGAAAGCATTTTCTTTGAGAATGGGAACCAGATAAGGATGCCCTTTATCACCACTCTTATTCAACATTGTACTGGAGGTCCTAGCCAGAGCAATTAGGCCATAAAAAGAAATTAAGTGCATCCAAATTGGTAAGGAAGAAGTAAAAGTATCTCTATTTGAAGATGATATGATCCTATACACAGAAAACCCCAAAGAATCCACAAGAAAACTGCTGGAACTAATAGAAGATTTCAACGGAGTATTGGGATACAAGATAAACATACAAAAATCAGTTGGATTCCTCTACACCAACAAAGAGAATATCAATGAGGAAATCACCAAATCAATACCATTTACAATAGCCCCTAAGAAGATAAAATACTTAGGAATAAATCTAACTAGAGACATAAAAGACCTATACAAAGAAAACTACAAGACACTACTGCAAGAAACCAAGAGACCTACATAAGTGGAAAATCATACCTTGCCCATGGACAGGAAGACTCAATGTTGTGAAAACGTCTGCTCTACCCAAATGGGTCTATAGACACAATGTATTCCTGATCCAAATTCCAACAGCAGTTTTTAATGAGATGGAGAAACAAATCACTAAGTTCATATGGAAAGGGAAGAGGCCCCAGATAAGTAAAGCATTACTGAAAAAGAAGAACAAAGCCAGAGGCTTTACACTACCTAATTTTAGAACCTATTGTACCTCCACAGCAGTCAAAACAGCCTGGTACTGGTGCAACAACAGATACATAGATCAATGGAGCAGCTGATATTTGACAAAGGCCCAAAGTCTGTTAAATGGGGAAAAGACAGACTTTTTAACAAATGGTGCTGGCATAATTTGATATCCATCTGCAAAAAAATGAAACAAGACCAGTAACTCACACCATGCACAAAAACTAACTCCAAATGGATCAAAGGCCTAAATTTAAAATCTAAAGCAAAAAAGATCATGGAAGAAAAAATAGGGACAGTGCTAGGAGCCCTAATATATGGCATAAACAGTATACAAACCATTACTAACAATGCACAAACACCAGAAGAGAAACTAGGCAACTGGGAGCTCCTAAAAATCAAACACTTACGCTCATCCAAAGACTTTATCAAAAGAGTAAAAAGACAATCTATAGACCAGGAAAAAATATTTGTCTACAACAAATCTGATCAGCGCCTAATCTCTAAAATCTACAAGACACTGCAAAACATCAACAACGAAAAGACAAATAACCCAATTAGAAAATGGGCAAAGGACCATGGTCTCAGGCAACATCTAGCTCAACTGGCATAACATAGTTTATAAAGAATATGTTCTACATTCTACTTTGGTGAGTAGAGTCTGGGGTCTTAAAAGCCTGTGAGCAGCCATCTAAGATACTCCACTAATCTCACCCCTTTGGGAGCAAGGAAGAATGAAGAAAACTAAAGACATAAGGGAAAGATTAGTCCAAAGGGCTAATGGACCACATCTACTGTGGCCTCCATCAGATTGAGTCCAGTACAACTAGATGGTGCCAGGCTACCACCACTGACTGCTCTGACAGGGATTACAATAGAGGGTCCTGGACAGTGCTGGGGGAAAACGTAGAACAAAACTCTAACTCAGAAAGAAAGACCAGACTTCTTGGCCTGACAGAGACTGGAGAAACCCTGAGAGTAAGGCCCCTGGACACACTTTCAGCTCAGTAATGAGGCCACTCCTGGGGTTCACTCTTCAGCCACAGACTGAACAGGCCCCCAGAACAAAACAAGACTAAAGGGGTGCAGCAGCCCTGGGGCAGGGATTGGAGGGTAGGAGAAAATAGGAAAGCTGATAATGGGGAACCAAGGGTTGAGAAGGGGGAGTGTTGACATGTCGTGGAGTTGTTAACTAATGTCATACAACAATGTGTATACTGTTTGATGAGAAACTAGTTTGTTTTGCAAACCTTTATCTAAAGTTCAATTAAAAAAAAATGGACAAAGAATATGAACAGGCACTTCACCAAAGAAGACATTCAGGTGGCTAACAGATACATGAGGAAATGCTCACTATCATCAGCCATGAGAGAAATGCAAATCAAAACCACAATGATACACCATCTCACCCCAACAAGGCTGGCATTAATCCAAAAAACACAAAATAATAAATGTTGGAGAGGTTGTAGAGAGACTGGAACACTTAAACACTGCTGGTGGAAAAGTAAAATGATACAACCACTTTGGAAATCGATTTGGCACTTTCTTAAAATGCTAGAAATAGACTATCATATGACCCAGCAATCCTACTCCTTGGAATATATCTGAGAGAAATAAGAGCCCTCACACAAACAGATAAATACACACTGATGTTCATTGCAGTACTGTATACAATAGCAAAAAGATGGAAACAAACAAGGTGCCCGTCAGTGGATGAACAGATAAAAAAATTACGGTATATTCCCACAGTGGAATACTACACAATGATAAAGAACAACGATGAATCTGTGAAACATTTCACAACATGAGGAATTTGAAAAGCATTATGCTCAATGAAATTAGTCAGTGGAAAAAGGACAAATATTCTGTGAGACCACTATTATAAGAATTCAAGAAAAGGTTTATACACAGAAGAAAAAAAAAACATTATTTAATGGTTATAAGGATGGGGAGGAAGGAAGAGGGGTATTCACTAACTAGATAGTAGACAAGAGCTATTTTAGGTGAAGGGAAGGCCAACACACAATAACGGGGAAGTCAGCACAACTGGACTAAACCAAAAGCTAAGGAAGCTTTCTGAATACAACAAACACTTCCAGGGACAGAATAGCAGGGGCAGGGGCCTGGAGACCATGGTTTCAGGGGACATCTAAGTCAATTGGAATAATAAAGTGTATTAAGAAAACGTTCTGCATCCCACTTTGTCGAGTGGTGTCTGGGGTCTTAAAAGCTAGCAAGCGGCCATCTAAGATACCTCAGCCCACCTGGAGCAAAGGAGAATGAAGAACACCAAAGACACAAGATAATTATGAGCCCAAGAGACAGAAAGGACCACGTAAACCAGAGACTCCATCAGCCCGAGAAGAACTAGATGGTGCGTGGCTATCACCAATGACTGCCCTGACAGGGAACACAAGAACAAAGGATCCCTGGTGGAGCAGGAGAAAAGTAGGATACAGAACTCAAATTCTAGTAAAAAAGACCAGACTTAATGCTCTGACTGAGACTGGAAGGACCCCAGAAGACGTGGCCCCCGGACTCTCTGTTAGCCCCAAACTGAAAACTATTTCTGAAGCCAACTCTTCAGACAAAGACTAGATTGGATTATAAGCTATAAAATGATACTGGTGGGGAGTGTGCTTCTTAGCTCGTGTAGACATATAGAACTATGTGGGCAGCTCCTGTCTGGAGGCGAGATGAGGAGGCGAGGGGGGGGACAGGAGCTGGTTGAATGGACATGGGAAATACAGGGTGGAGGGGAGCAGTATGCTGTCACTTTATAGGGAGAGCAACTAGGGTCACATAACAATATGTGTATAAGTTTTTGTATGAGAAACTGACTTGAATTGTAAACTTTCACTTAAAGCACAATAAAACAAAAAACAAAAAAATCCCATTGCTGTCAATTCCAACTCATAGCGACCTTATAGGACAGGGTAGAATGGCATCATTGCGTTTCCAACGAGCAGCTGGTGGACTCGAACCGCCAACCTTTGTTTAGCAGGCGAGCTCCTAACCACTGTACCACCAGGCTCCGATGATATGATTGCACTTAGAGTAAATAGGTGCAAGGAAATCTACATTTCTCTTTACTGTGCCATCCTCAGAATTATTTTTAGCATTAGTACTTACATCTAACCTCATTTAAAATATATTTTTTACATGACTTAAAGAGATACCTAGAACTCAACAAAAGTAAAAATGAAATAAAGAATTAAAAAAAAAAAATGGTACCCAGTTACCATCATCAACTGCTCTAGCAGGGATCACAACAGAGGGTCCTGGACAGAGTGGGAGAAAAATGTAGAATAAATTTCAAATTCACAAAAAAGAAAAAAAGAAGAAAAGACCAGGCTTGCTGGTCTGACAGAGACTGGAGAAACCCCAAGAGATGTGGCCTCCAGACACCCTTTTAACTCAGTTCTGAAGTTGTTCCTAAGGTTCACCCTTCAGCCAAAGATTAGACATGTCTATAGGGCCAACAATATCACACATGAGGGACATACTTCATAGTTCAATCATGTATACTAGACTAATTGGCACACCAGCCCAAAAGCAAAGACGAGAAGGCAGGAAGGTACGGGAAAACTGGGCAGATGGAAACAGGGAACCTGGGTGGAAAAGAGGAGAGTGTAGACACATTGTGGGTTTGGCAACCAAAGTCACAAAACAGTTCATGTATCAACTATTTAATGAAAAACTAATTTACTGTTTACTTTTATGTAAATCACAATTTTAAAAAAGGGGGAGGAGGGGTAAAGGGAAAGTCAAAGTGGCAAAAATTAATTCATAAAATTTGCACTGTAAGTCAGATAACATGGCTAGAGGTAGGTTACAAAAAACGACGTAGACAGAGCAAAGAGGGAAAAATGATCAGGTGTGATATTCACAGTTGAGTAACTGTTAACCAGTCCACTGCCAACTGAAAAGTTCAGTGGTTAGAACCCACCCAGTAACTTAGTGGGAGCAAGAACTGGCAATCTGCTTCAGTAAAGACTACAGCCAAGAAAACCCTATGACGCAGTCCTACTCTGTCACATAGGGTCGCTCTGAGTTGGAATTGACTCAATGGCACCCAGCAACGATATCAGATAAAAACAAGCATGTTGGAAAAACACTTTTGTTGCATCCCATCCATTCTCTGAGCTCACAGATACCTTATTTAAACCTCTTATTAACTTGAGTTATCTTTGCCCCTTACCAGACCATAAGTTCCATGAAGACAGAAGCCTTAGCTTATCTTTGTAGAACACTGTGCCTCACACGCGATAGCACTTTCATAAAATGTTTGCACAATGAATTAAATGATTAAACTTTAAGATGTATGCCAAAAGAAAGAAGCTTGTTTGGGAAGACTCTTCACTGATCAAAGCAAACTGGCTAGGAAGGCAGGCTGACTCATGAACTGTTATTAGGAAAAATGAAAGCTATAAGCGGATTCCCCTGTGTGTATAACCTGTGTGTATAGGAGCAATTATTATGGCAATACAGTATCATTTTCACATGAAGGCATAAGAATAGAGGTGTTGAAGATGATGGCTTGCCAAGAAGGGAGAAATTATTGAGTCCAGATTCTTTGTTCCAGAGATCTATCAACGTCTAAATCTCAATAGGATAACAATCTGAAGTCACTGGGAAAATGGTCTCCATTCACTCTTAAGCCAAGGGGTATACCAGATTTCAATTTATGAGTCTCCCGGTTACATAAGTGCCTTTAAGTGTATTTCCAACAATTTATAGTTCTGTCTTGCATTTATTATTGTACTCAAAGTTTATAAATATCTAGTCAAATTACTGTATTTGTAATATTCGACACAGTATTATTCTGGCTTTTAATTCCAGAACTTTTTGTAATGGTTATCTAAGTTGAGGTTACTTTGGGGATCTTACGCATATATTGATTCAGGAAGCGCTTGCTAAGCACTAACAGTGTGCCAGGCATTGTTAGTGACAAAGACAATGACAGAGACTTGACGCTATCAGTCATGGAGTCCGAAGTCAAGAGGTGAGAAATAACTACAGCAAATGGGGTAACCATGGTACTTAAAAGTATAAAAAAAAAATTTTTTTATAGTTATAAGTACCATGGGGTGGTACAGAGTTCATGAGGAGCTGGAGGTCATCAAAGAGGGTAGAGTTAACTTCTTGGGTGGATTAAGGGAAACATCATGGAGGAGGGGCAGTGGATCTGCTCTTAAGGAGTATGTAAGCTTTTGAATTCCTAGTAGAGGCAGCATATGAGCACAAGTCTGAAGATAAAGAAGTGTAAAATTGTTGGAAGGATGGAATTTAGGCTGAGCAGTCAAGTCAAATGAAGGAGTTTAGGCTCCACTATGTAGACAGTTCTGCAGGAAGGGAAAAAGAAGGGAAAGGGAACATTGAAATCTTGATGGAAGGGGTTGGCAAAATTAGTGTAACGCATGAAGAGAATTAACTGGATAGAGGTACACAAGGTGTGTACTTCATTCCAGTTCCTTTAAATGCACCCAGCAGAACAATGCCAACCAGAAGTCGGAGCACATTGTCCACAACACGAAAGTCCACAGAGACAGAAAATAGATTAGGGGTTTCCAGGGATGCGGGCGGGGGGCAGAGGAATAGGGAAGTGACTGCTCACTGCTACATAGTTTCTTTTTGGAATGATGAAAATGTTCTAGAATTAGAAAGTGGTGATGGTTTCTCAATCTTCCTTAATATACTAAAAGCCACTAAATTGTACGCTTTAAAATGGTGAATTTTAATGTGTTTAGACACTCTCTGTTCGTTAGTCTGCCTGGGTTTTGCACTGTGTTTTGATTTAGTATCTTGGACTCTGTTCGACATTTTATGTTCTCTTCAGATTAGCAATCCTGTTTTGTATCAAGGCTTGGAGAGTGGCCTTGCTCCAGCACACTACTTCAGCTGTTGTTGTTGTTATTCTTATTATCTCTATTATGGATAAAAAAAAAAAAGCCCTGCTTTAGCAGGTAAGGCACAGCCTAGCTGAGGATTGCCTTCACCTTGCTCCAAGCCTGACAAAGCAGGGGAATTGTGCAGGTCCCTTCAATTGGATTCAGAGAAACGGATTAGGCAGCATTTAAATACAGAGGTATTAGCTTCTAAGGAGTCCCTGGATGGTGCAAATGGTTAAGCACTTAACTACTAGCCGAAAGGTTGGTGGTTGGAGCTCATGCAGAGGTTCCTTGGAAGACAGGTCTGGAGATTACTTCTGAAAGGTCTCAGCCTTGAAAACCCTGTGCAGTAGTTCTACTTTGCCCACATGGAGTTGCCATGAGTCGGAACTGAATTGACTTGACAGCAACCACCACCAATAACAACCAATCAAAAGACTGGTGATTCAAACCCTCCCATAGGTACCTCAGTAGAAAGGCCTGGAAATCTTCTTCCAAAAGGTCTCAGCTATGAAAACCCTACAGAGTGCAGTTCTACTCTGACACAGATGGGTTCACCATGAATGGGAATTGATTCAGTGGCAGCTGGTTACTGGTTAAGCTTCCAAGGCTTAAGCTGTGATGGGTGGCAGTGAAAATGGAAAAGAAAGGGGGGAAGGAGAGAGGATCATGTGCAAGGAAGTGGTTACAGATTAGATCTGTGGCGAAGAGCAGCAAAAGAGGAATCATGTTTTGATTCCCAAGTGGCACAACTTCTTGCTATTTAATTCCTTAGAATTTCTGCTGGAGGGTTATATATTACGATGAAGCACTTTGCATGGTACCTGGCATCTACTAAGAGTTTGATACATTATAACAATTTTTGCTAGGATTTTGTGTTTTTGTTTTGACTTTACTTCTTCCAAAAAGGCTCTTGCTTCCAAGGCAGCTGGCTCATGATCGTCGTGATGGCCTGAGATTGGAATTACTATCCTTATTTTAGAAATAGGACAACTGAAGGTGAGGGATAGTCAACGACTCACTCAAGGTCACACATCTAATCAGTAACTGTGCGCTTTGCCTCCATGTTGGACTGCCTTTTTGTACAAAGGCAGAGCAGATCCTGTTAATGATAGGTCAAACTTGGGAGATCACAGGGGTAATAGAATATAGGTAATAGAATCTCATGAATGGAGATGAGAGCTTAAATGTAGAAATGAGGACAGTGAGAGTGCCAGGAAGAGCACGGTCAGCTAAGGAAATCTCTGCAAAAACAAGGCAGGTGAGAGCAAAAGCAAGATCAAGCTGTTGTGGATTTGGATTAACCCACAAACCAGCCAAGCAAGAAGAGAGGCAGGGCGCCTTTTCCAGATGCCAATGCCTGCCTGGAAGCTGGGATGGGGAAAGCTGAGAGTCCCTGGGAACCACAGCAGCCCAGGGAGAAAGGAGCCAAGTAGGGCAGATCTTCCAGCAAAGGTAATTCTGAAAATATTTTTTTTACTTTGTCTAACGTTTTCTTTTTTTAATTTTTATTGTGCTTTAACTGAAAGTTTACAAATCAAGTCAGTCTCTCACACAAAAACTTATACGCACCTTGCTTCCTACTCCCAACTGCTCTCTCTAATGAGAGTGCCCACTCCCTTCACTGTCTATTTTCGTGTCCATTTCGCCAGCTTCTAACCCCCTCTACCCTCTCATCTCCCCTCCAGGGAGGAGATGCCAACATAGTTTCAAGTGTCCACCTGATCCAAGAAGCTCACTCCTCACCAGCATCCCTCTCCAACCCATTGTCCAGTCCAATACATGTTTGAAGAGTTGCCTTTGGAATGGTTCCTGCCCTGGGCTAACAGAAGGTCTGGGGGCCATGACCACCGGGGTCCTTCTAGTCTCAGTCAGACCATTAAGTCTGGCCTTTTCACCAGAATTTGGGGTCTGCATCCCACTGTTCTTCCGTTCCCTCAGGGGTTCTTTGTTGTGTTCCCTGTCAGGGCAGCCATCGGTTGTAGCCAGGCACTATCTAGTTCTTCTGGTCTCAGGCTGATGTAGTCTCTAGTTTATGTGGCCCTTTCTGTCTCTTGGGCTCGTAATTAATTACCTTGTGTCCTTGGTTTTTTTCATTCTCCTTTGCTTCAGGTGGGTTGAAACCAGCTGATGCATCTTAGATGGCCTCTTGCTAGTGTTTAAGACCCGAGATGCCACCCTCCAAAGTGGGATCCAGAATGTTTTCTTAATAGATTTTATTATGCCAATTGACTTAGATGTCCCCTGAGACCATGGTCCCCAAAACCCGCCCCTGCTTTGCTGGACTTCGAAGCATTCAGCTTGTTCAGGAAAATTCTTTGCTTTTGGTTTAGTCCAATTGTGCTGACCTCCCCTGTATTGTGTGTTGCCTTTCCCTTCAACTAAAGTAGTTCTTATCTACTATCTAATTAGTAAGTACCCTTCTCCCACCCTCCGTCCCTCCCCCCTCTCGTTACCATCAAAGAATATTTTCTTCTCTGTTTAAACTATTTCTTGAGTTCTTAGAATAGTGGTCTTATACAATATTTGTCCTTTTGCAATTGACTAATTTCACTCAGCATAATGCCTTCCAGATTCCTCCATGTTATGAAATGTTTCACAGATTCATCACTGTTCTCTATCCATGCATAATATTCCATTGTGTGAATGTACCACAATTTATTTATCCATTCATCCACTGATGGGCATCTTGGTTGCTTCCATGTTTTTGCTATTGTAAACAGTGCTGCAATAAACATGGGTTTGCATATATCTGTCCATGTAAAGGCTCTTATTTCTCTAGGCTATATTCCAAGGCATGGGATTGCTGGATGGTATGGTAGCTCTATTTCTAGCTTTTTAAGGAAGTGCCAAATCAATTTCCAAAGTGGTTGTACCATTTGACATTCCCACCAGCAGTGTAGAAGTGTTCCAATCTTTCCATAGCCTCTCCAACATTTATTATTTTGTGTTTTTTGGATTAATGCCAGCCTTGTTGGGTGAGATGAAACCTCATTGTAGTTTTGATTTGCATTTCTCTAATGACTAATGATCGTGAGCGTTTCCTCGTGTATCTGTTAGGTACCTGAATGTCTTCTTCAGTGAAGTGCCTGTTCATATCTTTTGCCCGTTTTTTAATTGGGTTATTTGTCTTTTTGTAGTTGAGCTTTTGCAGTATCATGTAGATTTTAGAGATCAGGCGCTGATCAGAAACGTCATAGCTAAAAACATTTTCCCAGTCTGTACGTGATCTTTTTACTCTTTTGGTGAAGTCTTTGGATGAGCATAAGTGTTTGATTTTTAGGAGCTCCCAGTTATCTAGTTTTTCTTCTATATTCTTTAAAATGTTTTGTATACTGTTTATGCCATGTATTAGGGTTCCTAAGGTTGTCCCTATTTTTTCTTCAATGATCTTTATTGTTTTAGATTTTATATTTAGGCCTTTGATCCATTTTGAGCTCATTTTTGTGCATGGAGTGAGGTATGGGTCTTGTTTCATTTTTTTTGTAGATGGATATCCAGTTATGCCAGTACCATTTGTTAAAAAGACTGTCTTTTCCCCATTTAACTGTTTTGGGGCCTTTGTCAAATATCAACTGCTCATATGTGGATGGATTTATGTCTGGATTCTCAGTTCTGTTCCACTGGTCTATGTATCTGTTGTTGTACCAGTACCAGGCTGTTTTGACTACTATGGCAGTACAATAGGTTCTAAAATCAGATAGAGTAAGGCCTTCCACTTTGTTCTTCTTTTTCAGTAATGCTTTACTTATCCGGGGCCTCTTTCACTTCCATATGAAGTTGGTGATTTGTTTCTCCATCTCATTAAAGAATGCCTTGGGATTTGGACCAGAATTGCATTAAATGTATGGATCACTTTTGGTAGAATAGACATTTTTATAATGTTAAGTCTTCCTATCCATGAGCTGTTATCAGGTATATCAGTCTAGAAGTGCATTCACTTTTCTTGTATGAATTCAGCTTAGGTGTCCAGGTGGCTGATCATCAAGTGTGTGGTGCAGGCTGTGTCCTACAGTCTTAGAGAGGCAGAGGTGATTGGTGTAGGTACCGGTTTCTAGTTGCAGCAGGGGGTCACACTCTGAACAAGGCAGGGGGCTGAGAATCATCCCACACATGTCTCTGAGGAAAGCGTGTCCCTGTTCCCTGGAGTGTACAGGTGGGTGGGTTCTGGAGACAGACCATGGGCACCCAGTGTTTTTGGTTGTAAGGACTGAGAGGTATCAGTTATCCTTGGACCCCTATCTTGGGTGGCTGGGTGACCTGAGTGGAGCTACCAGTCCTTAGGCCCCTGATGTGGGTAGGTGAGGACCCTGTTCAATAGGCAAAGCAATGTCAAACATCAAACACCCACCTCTCTGCTGCACAGCTGAAATGGTTAGAGTCTGCCAACAAGGGCCTATTCTCCTGAAATAGGCCCACACAGGTCCATGCAGAGGGGAAAGGTACTCGAAGTCCACGGACCCTTTATGCCTGGAGAAGAGCTGCTTCTGTCCTGAGCTCCCCCAGTTAGTGGAGCTGGCAAGTTATCTCTTCCCCTAGTTGCAAATTTATTCCTTCTCCAAGGCCAGGAGGATGGTTCTTGGCACTCACCCAGCCCTATCTCAGGCACAGAAAGGTCAGCTGCTGAAGCCAGCTTCGGGGGGGGAGGGGTGGGAACAGTAAAATACACATAAGTACTTAGCTTTTGCCAAGAGCACCATTCTCAGGTTCCAGAGGTGTGAGTAGGCTGGCTGGCTGGCTGCTTCTTCCTGAGGAAACCCCAGCTGAATGCTAGTACCAGTCTGCCACTGCCTCTCCAGGAATGGTGCCTGAGGGCTCCCCGCAATTCAGGCCTGATAACTCCTCTCCGCTTCTGAACCGTCTCTTTCTCCCCTGCCTTTTATATTCAGGGCTCCTATCTTGTTATAAATATACTCGTTTCACTTGTTTTTTTCTGGTCTTTGTTGTAAAGAGGGCTCGCTGGAAGAGTCTTTCTATTCCGCCCTCTTGGCTCTGCCTCTCTGGAAGTATGTTTTTACCTGTTACCACTGTGACTTGTCTTGCAGCTTCATCATCAGGCACAGAAAACAGGAAAGCCATTTAAAATAAGGCTCATTTGCAAGGTGAGGACTCTGTACACTGAGCGATTGACTTTCACAGAACAACAGCCAACAGGTAATGATGGGTTACCGTCCCCCTACTGATCCCCAAACAGCCAGCATCTATTTTGTCCTAAAACCAATGTTCCCTTCTGATAAATTCCAATGTCACTTAATCATCTGATACTTTGTTGTATTTGTTATTAAGTGCTGTTGGGTCAGTTCTAACTCATAGTGTCCCAGCTCAGTTCCTCATCATCCTCACCATCTTAGCTATGTTTGAGCCCATTGTTGCATCTCCATTTCATTGAGGGTCTTCCTCTTTTTTTGCTGATGCTCTACTTTACCGAGCAATACCTGAGACTTCTCATTTATTATATAATATCACTAGCTATTCTTGTCGGAGTTAGCTTCGCACACTGGGTAACTACAGGTAAATGGAAGTACATACTTTACATACAGGTAAATGGAAATACATACTTTACAGTCAGGAGTTACTTTATCATCCATTTTAGAGCACCTCACTAAGCTCAAGACATGGATGTCAGTGTTCACAGTTGAGTTCAGTTAAATTGAATTTTGTTATGGAAATTTGAGAATTTCCTGCCTGTAACTAAAAAAGAAAAAGAAACTCGAGCACTGCCTTTTCCATTGTGTTGAAACACCTTTGGAGTAAGGGTGCAAGATGCTACATGGTCTAAAGAAATACTGAAACGGCACCCTACTCAGTTGTGATATTGTGTTTTCTTTTTCTAAGATACCTTTAACTGCGTTGTGGACTGAAAGCACAAAAAACCCCAAAGGCATCAAGGAAAAGCAAGAACAGTCTGCTAGTACTGTCAAAGCCCTGGTGGCACAGTGGCTAAGAGCTGGGCTGCTAACCAAAATGTCAGCAGTTCAAATCCATCAGCTGCTCCTTGGAAACCCTATGGGGCAGTTCTACTCTGTCCAAAGGATTGCTATGAGTAGGAATCGACTCAATGGCAAGATGGCAAAGGGTTTAGTATTCTCTGCTAGCTTCCTTAGTGAAATTGCCATATTTGACAGATGCAACTAGCTTAAGTAAAGTTGCATATTTTGAGTCCTCTGTTTAAGCAGTTTCCTCTTCTTAAGCTAGTTGCACCTGTGAAATAAGGCAATTTCTGTCCTCAGAAGGAAATGAGGAATTGCATACCAAAAGCTAATGAAAGAAAACACAGTTTTCCTAGGGTTGGTGCTTCTGTGAAAAGGGAAATGGCAGATACTCAAACTAAGGGAGCAGACAGCAGGGACAGAACCTCCCTCCCTGCCTGCCTGTTGAAGTCAGCAGACAGCACACCTGCTGGACAAGCTGCCCCTGCCAAGCTGAGTAGCACAGCTGCAAAGACGCTGCTGTTGGCCTCTGCTGAGCCTTGTCTGTCTTCAGGGATGGAGCCCCTCCCAAGACAAGTTCAACCAGGTTCTTTGGCAGCCGAAGTCTACATGGGCCCTGCTGGGAGCGGTGGAGAAAAGTGAGCTGTACATGCATGGAAATATTTAGATCTGGGATGTAAACTGCAGGAAAATATTTACTCTGTTTGTTTTAACACCACAGAGGTTGGGATCCAGGGAATCTTCAGAGAAGCACCAAAAGCTCCAGCCAATGCACCGATTTAACAATTTGATCAGTGACAAAAGGGCATCCTGTTTCACTAGTCTGAAGTTAAATAGCATGTTTCCAATGTATTAGCATGTCTGCCTCATCTGTTTATAGAATCTTTGGGGATGATGGTGGTATTATTCTGCCCAACATAAACTGTAGACCAACTCTCGATGGCCTACATAAATAGAAGTGTATTTCTTATGTCAGGGATCAATGCTAGGATTTATGCTGGGGCAGTCTTCCAAGTCACTGTTCAGGGACCCAAATTCTTTCTATTCTCTGGCTATACCCTCCTATAGGGCCTCAAAATCTCTCCATTCAGTCAACATAATGGAGAAAGAGAGTGAGGCTTTTGTGTGTACGGTTTTATAGCCCAGGTCTCGAAGTAGTAAACAGGTTTTCCACCCATATTCCATTGGCAAGAATGGGAATTCCAGAGCACTTGATTGTGCTCATGAGGAATCTGTATGTAGATGAAGAGACAGTTGTTTGAACAGAACAAGGAGATACTGCATGGTTTAAAGTCAGGAAAGGTGTTCATCATGGTTGTATCCTTTCACCACACCTATTCAATCTCTATGCTGAGAAAATAATCCGAGAAGTTGGACTATATGAAGAAGAATGGGGCATCAGAATTGGAGGAAGACCCATTAACAACCTGTGTTATACAGATGATGCAACCTTGCTTGTTGAAAGTGAAGAGGACTTGAAGCACTTACTAATGAAGATCAAAGACCACAGCCTTCAGTATGGATTACACCTCAACATAAAGAAAACAAAAATCCTCACAACTGGACCAATAAGCAACATCACAATAAACGGAGAAAAGACTGAAGTTGTCAAGGATTTCATTTTACTTGGATCCACAATCAACAGCCATGGAAGCAGCAGTCAAGAAATCAAAAGATGCATTGCGCTGGGCAAATCTGCTACAAAAGACCTCTTTAGAGTGTTGAAAAGCAAAGATTTCACCTTGAAGACTGAAGTGCACGTAACCCAAGCCATGGTATTTTCAATTGCAACATATGCATTTGAAAGCTGGACAATGAATAGGAAGACCTAAGAAGAATTAAAGCCTTTGAATTGTGTTGGCGAAGAATATTGAATATACCATGGACTGCCAAAAGAATGAACAAATCTGTTTTGGAAGAAGTAAATCAGAATTCTCCTTAAAAGCAAGGATGGCGAGAATGCATCTTACATACTTTGGACATGCTGTCAGGAGGGACCAGTCCGTGAAGAAGGACATCATGCTTGGTAAACTACAGGGTCAATGAACAAGAGGAAGACCCCCAATGAGATGGACTGACACAGTTGCTGCAATAATGAGTGCAAGCATAGCAATGATTCTGAGCATGGCACAGGACCAGGTAGTGTTTAGTTCTGTGGTATACAGGGTTGCTGTGAGTTGGAACCAACTTGACAGCACCTAAGAACAACAATAAGAACATTCCATTGGGATTACTCAGTTATATAGTCACACCTTAGTACAGTGGAAGTTGGGAAATGTATTCTAAAGAAACAAAATGTATTTGATGAAGAACTAGTCAGCTTTTGCCCAGTCTGTCCCTCTGCATCCTTTCTACTATACATGGAAAACACTTGCCCTTTCTCAAGGCCCCCACCAGTCCTTGCCTCAAGCTTAAATTCTAGGATCCTTAGGTGATGTTCAGACCTCTAAATCAGGACTGAAGGAGATTTCTTGAACTTAAGAGTTAAAAAGAAAAATTATATGCTTTCTGACACACACCCCCCCACACACAAATCCACACTCAATATCCAGTGGTGATGCCAGTGGTCCAGCTGGCCCAAGCTCATGATGACCTGGTCTTGTGCCATACCCATGCTCTTTTGCAGATCAGACTATTGTGATCCATATGGTTTTCACTGGCAGATGTTTAGAAGTAGGTCACCAGGCATTAGTTCCTAGCCTGTCTTAGCCTGAAAGCTCTGCTGAAACCTTTTCAGCACCATGACAACTTGCAAGCCTCCACTGATAGATGGGTAGTCGCTTCGCCTGAGGTGCGTTGGCCAGGAATTGAACCTAGGTCTCCCGCATGGAAGACAAGACATAAACAATATTTTAAACTCACATCTTAAAAAGGAAAGAATGAGAGACACACAGGAGTCATTAAACCCCAAAACCAAACCCGTTGCTGTCGAGTTGATTCTGACTCATAGCAACGCTATAGGACAGGGTAGCACTGCCCCATAGAGTTTCCAAGGAGCACCTTTTGGATATGAACTGCCAGCCTTTTAGTTAGCAGCCGTAGCACTTCACCAGGGTTTCCCAGGAGTCATTGATCCATAGAATTTTGAAATACTGCTAGGCAGATATTTTGAAGACCCCTTATACGGAAAGTTCTTTAGTTAGCCCCTAATTCTGCTCTCTAAGACCTTCCCTCTCCATTGTTCTCCATGATACTTGGCTTAGGCCTCTGGGAGGTTCTTCTTTGTCCACTATCCCCCAGGGCTTTCCTAAAGTGGGTGTTGGACACTCTCCTTGCCATTGGGGAAAATTGGGAGACTGCTAAGTAATCTTAAGGCCCAAGCAGCTGGCATTTTTAGTCCATCCTCCTGGTGTCTTTGGTGAAATAATTGTCTCCAAAACAAATTGGTTTTTTAATCTTTTCGTTTCTAGTCAATTCCATGTGTCAGCAACTATATTTGAAGTTCTTTCATAGTGATACTTCTTAAACCTGTTTTATTTTTGGCTGCCTCACCCGCCCCCCTTCATGCCTCCTTAAAACTGTCTGAATCAATATGTTTAAAGAACATACCCTTGTTATGTTCTGTATCTTAGGATTCTATTGTTTTCTTTGTTAAGAATCTTATTGGGTCATTGTCATTCAAAGACTTTTTTCAATATTATCTGGGATGCAGAAGTGGTTTGGTTTTCCAATCCTAAAAATTGTTGATCTCTAGATCTGATATCCACCTTGATTTCTACCTCTAAACAAGCCAGTTTTGGTGTGTGCTCATCTCTTTCTTGTAATATCTCACTAAGGGCAGCCAATAGCAGCAAACAGATATTACCACTCTCATTTTACCAACTTTTTGTCCAAGAACTACAGGCTCAACAGGCATATGGTTTGGTCTGCCTTTCTATTTAGTGGTTAATAGTTCTACCATATGTTTTTGCCAAGAAATAACAAGGACTGGACCTCCATCTTTCTAGGCTCAGGTATCAGTTTCTCTACTTCTTACTAACTGACCAGTAAGCCAATGCCACAAATTTACGATTTGTGCTATGTGAGCACCCCACTTCAGAGTACCAATTTCAAAATTAGTTAAGGTAACTTTAGCTACTGTGGCAAATAAACCCTGTAATCTCAGAGCTTGAGTGCTATGATGATTTATTTCCGACTCATATCGTTGTCCACAGTGGGTGTTCCTGATCAGGCATCTTTCTCTGTGGTCATTTAAGGATTCAAGTTTCTTACATCTTGTGGTTCTGCTTTTTTCTAGATTCTTAGGCTCATCTCCTCTCAGAGACACATGGGGAAAGAGAGCAAGGATCTCTTGTGGGACTTTGTTTGAACTGGGCCTGAAACTAGTGTCATTTCTGCCCACATTTCATTGGCCAGAATTAAGTCACATGGTTACATCTAATCGCAAAGGGTAATGGGAAATGTATTCTCACTGTGTGTGCCAATGGGAAAAGACGATGGATTTTGGTGAATATGTGCAGTCTCTGCCACACTAAAACTAAAAAAGCCGTTGCCACTGAGTTGATTCCAACTCATAGCAACTCTATAGGACAGAGTAGAACTGCCTCATAGGGTTTCTAAAGAGTGACCAGTGGATTCAAACTGCCGACCTTTTTGGTCAGCAGCCAAGTTCTTAACCACTATACCACCAGGGCTACTATCACACTAAAGGACACAGAATTTAGTATATGGGAACAAGTGCACTTATGTTTTACAGTGTTGCTTAGGGTTCTATGAAATGTTATTGATAGTCATTGAACATTTAGTGACAAAAGCACTGTTGATAGTATGATACTTATATATATAAGGAACTGAAGATATCGAGGTGTTCAAAGTACTGTAGATCAGAAGTCATTCGTTTATTCAAAAACATCATTGACTATCTACCATGTATTAGAAGGAGCCCTGGTGGTACAGTGGTTAGGCACTCAGCTGCTAACTGTAAGGTTGGCAGTTCGAATGTAGCCAGTGTCTCTGCAGAAGATCTGTTCCGGTAAAGATTACAGCCTAGAAAACCTTATGAGGCAGTTCTTCTCTGTCATATGGGATCACTATGAGTTGAAATGGACTTGATGGCACCTAACAACAAGAACCACTGCAACAATCTACCATGTGTTAGGAGCTAGGCAAATAAGCATCAATAGGATAAATCGTCCTCAAAAAGCCTTCAGTATTCCCAGGGAGGAGAAACATTTAACAAATAACTAAAATACAATGCTTTAAGTACTATATTAAAATAATCTTAAGTGTGTTAGAGAAATACGGAAAAGGGAACTATTATGTCCTGCTTTTACAGAAAGTAAACAGCTACAGTGAGGAAATAGTCAACAGTTACTAAGGATGCCCTTCCCTTTTGTTATTGTTGTTCTGTTTTGTCGTGTAAAAGTACTATCTCATTAAGTAAGGAAGACTTTACCAGTAGGGAGTTATTAAAATGCTGAACATTCTGCCCTAAAAAAGTAAAAATTAAAGGTGTTTAAAAAGGTCCATCGTTCATCTACTTCAAGGCTTGGGGGAAGGGATCTAGGAATTTTACAATGCATAATAATATTTAAAGTAAGGAAATCAGCAAAGCCATTCTTTTTTCCCCCTCTTGTGGTTGCCATTGTTGACGTTGAAGAGTAACTGGAATGGGTAAGTTAAATGGTCAAAAGTTTGTTTTAGAGATGCCTGCAATATGCCACTTGGGCAACCTCCCATGACGCTAGGTCCCGGTTGGGTCTGATGAAGGCAGGCATTCATTAAGCCTCTCACCACCAGCAGTTGGAACCCATTCACTTCATGCGAGTAGACAACCACAAGTATTTCATTCCATATATCAGTACCAGAAGCTAGGAGCATGGAATGCACACAGTATGCTTTGAACCTCGTAATTGTTCCTTATAATAATAAATTTTTACATTTGAACCTGTGAGTTATCAAGGAAAAAGAAACAGAAAGCCACTTTGGTTAAAGGACAGACTTAAAATAACAGGAATTATGGAGATGGAAAAATACCACTTTCTTTTGTTGGCCTAAGGATTTATGTTTGGGGAAAATATGATTCAGAGGTGATGGCCTTTCTTGGACATTAACAAACTGTTGAGCAGCTTGTGTCCCTGACGATGGGTGGTGTGTAAATTCTAATAGGGAGGGACTGTGGCAGAAAAAAGAGAGCTGAGCTCAGGCATCTTGATACTTAGAAAAAGAGACACTTTGGATTCTTTTTATAAGGAAAAATCTCTTCAGTCTTTACCAGAGAGTGAGAACAATTCTGTGCTTTAAACTAGAATGTGAATATTGCTAAAAGTTATACAGCTTCACAAACAACAGGATTTTCCTGGTGAAGCTTTTATACTCAACTCATGCTTATCAAACTCTGAGCCTTAAACAAATAAACTCCAGATGGAAGAAACAATCAAACATTTAAACATTAGACATTCCAAGATAAAAGACTGAAAAAAAAAAGACATTTTTGTTTCAAATTTACAAAGTAGAGAAATTCAAAGTAAATGTTGACAGTTGGAGTTTTAATACGTTTTAAAATTTTCTTATGTAAAAAAAAAATTATACAAAAGCCAACCCACAGATTATAGCAATAATTGCATCTTATATAGAGAAAAGGGTTCATTTCTATAATGCCTCATGCAAATTTATAAGAAAATAATTAACTAATAGAGACACTGGCAAATGTTACAACTAAGTTAAAAGTGAGCAAATAAATACAGTAGACATGCAAATGAAAAACATTCAACTATGCTAATAATAAAAAAAGCCATTAAGTTGAGGTTGCTTTTCACCTATTAAGCTATTAAAAACATCAAATGAGAATTTCCTAAGCTAGGAAGAGCATTATGGAGCTCATTCTTCTTAATTTCTGACAGCGGTGTCACTAGGTTTAGTGTCGCCCAGTGTGGTAACTCATGGTATCGTCCTTCCCCACCCCCCCATGGTGGACATCATCCCATACCAGATCATACAGAATCCTTAGTAATGTTTATTATCAGTTTTAGTTATCGAATAATATGCAACAAATATAGTTGTAAATTGCTTAAATATGGATACTAACAAAATTGTTTTGTGAAATCTTTCTACATTGAATTACAACATTATTAGCAACTGAAAGGAAGCCTTTTTTGATTTTTCTCTTTCTTTTCCTTTAATTACTACTTCATTCTCAAAAAAGTTATTGATATAGGTTCACAAATACTGTTGTTGTTGTTGTTAGGTGCTATCTAGTCGGTTCCGGCTCATAGGGACCCCATGTACCACAGAACAAAACACTGCCCGGTCCTGTGCCATGCTCACAATTGTTATGTTTAAGTCCATTGTTGCAACCACTGTGTCAATCAATTTCGTCGAGGGTCTTCCTCTTTTTTGCTGACCTTCTACTTTACCAAGCATGATGTCCTTCTCCAGGGACTGGTCCCTCCTGATAACATGTCCAAAGTATGTGAGATGTAGTCTCGCCATCCTTGCTCCTAAGGAGCATTCTGGTTGTACTACTTCTAAGACAGATTTGTTCGTTCTTTTGGCAGTCCACGGTATAATTCAATATTCTTCACCAACACCACAGTTCAAAGGTCTCAATTCTTCTTCAGTCTTCCTTATTCACTGTCCACCTTTCACATGCATATGAGGCTATTGAAAACACCATGGCTTGGGTCAGGCGCACCTTAATCTTCAAGATGATGTCTTTGCTTTTCAACACTTTAAAGAGGTCTTTTGTAGCAGATTTGCCCTGTGCAATGCATCTTTTGATTTCTTGACTGCTGCTTCCATGGCTGTTGATTGTGGATCCAAGTAAAATGAAATCCTTGTCAACTTCAGTCTTACCTCCGTTTCTCATGATGTTGCTTATTGGTCCAGTTGTGAGGATTTTTGTTTTCTTTGTGTTGAGGTGTTATCCATACTGAAGGCTGTGGTCTTTGATCTTCATTAGTAAGTGCTTCAAGTCCTCTTCACTTTCAACAAGCAAGGTTCTATCACCTGCATTACTCAGGTTGTTAACTCAGGTCCTCCAATCTTGATGCCCTGTTCTTCATATAGTCCAGCTTCTCGGATTATTTGCTCAGCATAGAGATTGAATGGTATGGTGAAAGAATACAACCCTGATGCACACCTTTCCTGACTTTAAACCGTGCAGTATCCCCTTGTTCTGCCCAAACAACTGCTTCTTGATCTATGTACAGGTTCCTCATGAGCACGCTTAAGTGTCCGGGAATTCCCATTCTTCACAATGTTATCCATAATTTGTATGATCCACACAGTCACATTCCTTTCCATAGTCAATAAAACACAGGTAAACATCTTTCTGATACTCTCTGCTTTCAGCCAGGATACATTGGACATCAGCAATGGTATCCCTGGTTCCACATCTTCTTCTGAATCCGGCCTGAATTTCTGGCAGTTTCTTGTTGATACGCTGCTGCAGCTGCTTTTGAGTGATCTTCAGCAAAATTTTACTTGAGTGTGATATTAATGATATTGTTCAATAATTTCTGCATTTGGTTGGATCACCTCTCTTGGGAATGGGCATAAATATGGATCTCCTCCAGTAAGTTGGCCAGGTAGCTGTCTTCCTAATTTCCTGGCATAGATGAGTGAGCACTTCTAGCACTGCATCTGTTTGTTGAAACATCTCAATTGGTATTCCGTCCATTCCAGGAGCGTTGCTTTTCACCAATGCCTTCAGAGAAGGTTGGACTTCTTTCTTCAGTACCATTGATTCTAGATCATATGCTACCTCTTGAAATGGCTGAATGTCGACCTTTTTGGTATAATGACTCTGTATATTCCTCCACCTTCTTTTGATGCTTCCAGTGTCATTTAGTATTTTCCCCATAGAATCCTTCACTATTGCAACTAGAGGGTTGAGTTATTTTCTTCAGTTCCTTCAGCTTGAGAAATGCCTAACGTGTTCTTCCCTTTTGGTTTTCCATCTCCAGGTCTTTGCACAGATCATTACAATAATTTACTTTGTCTTCTCGAGACGCCCTTTGAAATCTTCTGTTCAGTTCTTTTACCTCATTATTTCTTCCATTTGCTTTAGGTACTTAACATTCCAGGGCAAGTTACAGAGTCTCTTGTGACATACATTTTGGTCTTTTCTTTCCTTCCTCTCTGTTTAATGACCTCTTGCTTTCTTCATGTATGATGTCCTTGAAGTCATTACATAACTTGTCTGGTCTTCGGTCCTTAGCGTTCAACACATCAAATCTAACCTTGACATGGTCTCTAAATTCAGGTGGGATATGCTCAAGGTCATACTTTGGCTCTCATCGACTTGTTCTAATTTTCCTCAGTATCAACTTGAACTTGTATATGAACAATTGATGGTCTGATCCACAACTGGCCCCTGGCCTTGTTCTGACTGATGATATTGACCTTTTCCATCATCTCTTTCCACAGATGTAGTCCATCTGATTCCTGTGTATTCCTTTGGTGAGCTCCACGTGTATAGTCACTGTTTTTGTTGAAAAAATGTATGTGTAATGAAGAAGTCATTGGTCTTGCAAAATGCTATCATGCAATCTCTGGCAATGTTTCTATCACCAAGGCCATATTTTCCAACTACCGATCCTTCTTCTTTGTTTCCAACTTTTGCATTCCAATCACCAGTAATTATGAATGCATCCAGATTGCATGTTCAGTCAATCTCAGACTGTAGAAGCTGGTAAAAATCTTCAATTTCTTCATCTTTGGCCTCAGTGCCACAATATTGTAGGTAAAACAGCAGAGAATTTGACAATATCAGCAACTACAAAAACACCAGCAGCAGTAAAAACAGCAGCGTGTGCTTGTAGTACATGCAGACAAAACCACATGATTCCAGTGTCATTGTAATTGGGCAATAATAACAGCTCTTACTGGAGTGCATTAAACCCACCCCCAGTGCCGCTGAGTTGATTCCGACTCATGGTGACCGTACAGGACAGAGTAGAACTGTCCCGCAGGATTTGAACTGGAAGGTTCAAAAAGTAGATTAGCATGGAATTTTAGCCTTGTAGGTATGTTAGGTATATTGATACATGTGAGCTGGGCTTATGAAAAATGTTTTTGTTGTTATAACTAACTACAGGAGTATTTTTATAAAAAATAATAAATTTCTACCAAAACACTGCACACAAATTTTATTGTCATTTTGGTGTCTCCCCCTCTGATAGTATCACCCACTGCTGTATACCAGTAGTTGCTGAAGATGCTATAAAAGGATAAAAAATGTTTTGTAATGCAACTTGAAAATTCATATACATGTTGATCAAAGGAGCTGGGTTCCTGGGGATAAAACTGTGAAATGTTTCTCACAATTATTTTCTTTGTATTTTTCTTTCACAACAGTTTTTATTTTTTAAAGTGCTGTGTTGAATGTTCCTCCCTATCTTTGGACGATTTCTGGTAAATGCATTCTCAGGTATACAAAAGTCCAGTTTGAGCTTAAAAACAAAAGAAAACAAACCATAAAAAAAAAAAAAATCCTTCACTGTCTCATCATATTTAAAGCTTCTTCCTTGATCTCCTGACTTGAAGCTCAGAAATCTATAGTAGGGAAGGTAGGAGTTTCCACCATAGTTTTCCATTCTTCCTCCCTCACCCACTATGTTGTCACTGGCCCCTCCTTAGTGATGTAGGGTCAGAGAGGAGAAATAGGGTCTTAAAAGATATTTCTCAATTGGTTCAGTTGTAATCTAGGACCAGCGCTCTCTCATTGAGGCAGATACTCAAATTTTGGTTTCTGTTCCTTGGGGTATTTTGTAGGTTCTCTTTTTTTTTTTTTTTCTTTTTTCAGAGCACCCACAGTGCTGTTTACTGACATGGGTGATGCACCAACTGGCTGGCTGTGTGCAACATTCATCTTGTAATCTGACTCTAGGAAAGCTGGTAAATTTCCATTAGTCCTTAAACTAGCCCAGGATGGATTTAGCCCATTCTGCATACACAGAAGGGCCAGCTTTGATGGCTAATTGGCCTCATCAGAGGATGCAGAAACAGAGGGAATAAATCAGAGGGAAAATCACCACCTGGACCCTATTCTGAAGCTAGAGGTCTGACAAGAGCCACACCACCTCCTGTTTCCTGGCTACCTTCTAGAATTCTAGAATTTTCCCTCTACAGTACACCTGCTTGGCCACCATCTTGCTGCCCAAATTACATATAAGACCTACTTCCCAGTAGCTAGGGGAGCCAGATCTGAGGAACTTCCTCCCGGCTCCTTGCTCTGCGCATTGCAATAAAGTTACTTTCTCTTTCTCAAAGACTGGTGTCCAGATAATTGGCAAGTCTGAGCATGCCAGACAAGGACCCACCTTCTAGGGTTCAGTAAGAATCTTAATGTCTGTTTCTGGTGGTGATCGCACCATAGCCTCTCACTGTTGTGATCTCTAGTCTCTTGCAGGCAAATCAGCTAGGTGGTGCATACCTGGCTACCCTCTGTAGTGTCCACACTGTTCCAATTTCTCTCCTTGTTCAGCCATCAGGATTAATTCCAGCCAACCTTCTGCCTTTAACTTTTTTAAGTGAGAGTCAGTCTCGTTGTTTTCCAAATTCTTCACATACCAAGATCTAAGTTCTCTCACTTGGCCTGAAGTTGGTGAAGAAAGCTTAGAGAAAGGGAGAGAAGTGTTGGACATATTTACACGTTTCACAAAATTAATTATTAACTTTCCTAATGAATACTTAGCCTTTGTTATATAATAGAAGGTAGATAAGAAGCCCTACTGGCACAGTGGTTAAGTTCTCAGCTGCTAATGAGAAGGTCAGTAGTTCAAACCCACCAGCCTTTCCGTGGGACCTTTCTTTTCAGCTTTAGAATTGCAACCAAAACTGAGATAAAGGGGAAAAAAATCCTACTTATATTTTAGGAGCCCTAGTGATGCAACAGTTAAGTGCTCTGCTGCTAACCAAAAGGTTGTTGGTTCAAACTCACCCAGAGACTGCGTGGGGGAAAGACCTGGCAATCAGCTACCTGGCAATTTGCTTTGTAAAGATTACACCATAGAAAACCTCATGGGGCAGTTCCACCTTGCCACATGGGGTCACTATGAGTTGGAATGCAAAAACAACATACTTTATGCATTTGACAAAAATCTTAAAAAATGTCAAACCTTTTAACCAGGGCTTCAAACTAGTTCAAAATGGTTCAGTAATGGCTGATGTAAATATTGGCAACATATGCATTGCATAGCAACCAAATCTATTGTCCACGGGATTTTGAAGAGCTTAGCTGCTAACCAAAATGTTGCTGTTCGAATCCACCAGCTGCTTCATGGAAACCCTATGGGGCAGATCTACTCTTCCCTATAGGGTCACTAGGAGTCAGAATCCACTTGACAACAACGGGTTTGGTTTAGTTTTGGTTTAAAAAACAATCAGCAGTGCCTTGCTCAAAGATGGCGGCTGACCGCACCACTTTGATTGTGTGTCGCTCTCCACAGTCCTGCCAATAATCCAATTTTTAGTTTGGATTCTGAAAATTTCAGGAGCCTGATGTGCTGGGAGTCTTCCTCTTTTCCGCTGACCCTGTGCTTTGCCAAGCATGATGTCCTTCTCCAGGGACTGATCCCTTCAGACAACATGTCCAAACTATATAAGATGCAGTCTCACCATCCTTGCTTCTAAGGAGCATTCTGGTTGTACTTCTTCCAAGACAGTTCTGTTTGTTCTTTTGGCAGCCCATGGTATATTCAATATTCTTTGCCAACACCATAATTCGAAGGCCTCAATTCTTCAGTCTTCCTTATTCATTGTCCAGCTTTCACATGCGTATGATGCGATTGAAAATACCATGGCTTGGGTCAGGCACACCTTAGTCTTCAAAGTGACATCTTTGCTCTTCAACACTTTAAAGAGGTCCTTTGCAGCAGATTTACTCAATGCAATGCGTATTTTGATTTCTTGACTGCCGCTTCCATGGCTGTTGATTGTGGATCCAAGTAAAATGAAATCCTTGACAGCTTCAATCTTTTCATTGTTTATCATGATGTTGCTTATTGGTCCAGTTGTGATGATTTTTGTTTTCTTTATGTTGAGGTGCAATCCCTACTGAAGGCTATGGTCTCAGATCTTCATTAGTAAGTGCTTCAAGTCCTCTTCACTTTCAGCAAGCAAGGTTGTGTCATCTGCATAATGTAGGTCGTTAACAAGTCTTCCTGCAATCCTGATGCCCCATTCTTTTTCATATAGTCCATCTTCTTGGATTATGTGCTCAGCATACAGATTGAATAGGTATGGTGAAGGGATACAACCCTGACACACACCTTTCCTGACTTTAAACCACACAGCATCCCCTTGTCCTGTCTGAACAACTGCCTCTTGATCTACGTAAAGATTCCTCATGAGCACAATTAAGTGTCCTGAAATTCCCATTCTTCACAATATTATCCATAATTTGTTATGATCATCACAGTTGAACACCTTTATATAGTCAATAAAACGCAGGCAAACATTCTTCTGGTATTCTCTGCTTTCAGCCAGGATCCATCTGACATCAGCAATGATATCCCTGGTTCCACATCCTGTTCTGAAACCAGCCTGAATTTCTGGCAGTTCCCTGTTGATATACTTCTGCAGCCTTTTTTGAATGATCTTCATTAAAATTTTGCTTATATGTGATATTAATGATATTGTTCTACAATTTCCACATTCAAGTGGATCACCCTTCTTGGGAATAGACATAAATATGGATCTCTTCCAGTCCTTGGCATAGGCCAGTGAGCACCTCCAGCACTGCTTCTGTTTGTTGAAACATCTCAATTGATATTCCATCAATTTCTGGCACTTTTTTTTTTTTTTTGCCAATACCTTCAGAGCAGCTTGGACTTCTTCTTTTAGTACCATTGTTTCCTGATCATATGCTACCTCTTGAAATGGTTGAACATCGACTAATTCTTTTTGGTATAATGATTCTGTGTATTCCTTCCATCTCCTTTTGATGCTTCCTGCATTGTTTAATTTTTTCCGCATAGAATCCTTCACTATTGCAACTTGAGGTTTGAATTTTTTCCTTAGTTCTTTCAGCTTTAGAAATGCCTCTCTGTGTCTGTCAGTTTGTTGTACTGTGGGGGCTTGTGCGTTGCTGTAATGCTGGAAGCTATGCCACTGGTATTCAGATACCAGCAGGGTCACCCATGGAGGACAGATTTCAGCTGAGCTTCCAGACTAAGACAGACTAGGAAGAAGGACCTGGCAGTCTACTTTTGAAAAGCCTTAGCCAGTGAAAACCTTATGAATAGCAGCGGAACATTGTCTGATACAGCATTCAAAGATGAGCCCCCTAGGTTGGAAGGCACTCAAAAGATAACTGGGGAAGAGCTGCCTCCTCAAAGTAGAGTTGACCTTAATGACATGGATGGAGTAAAGCTTTCAGGACCTTCATTTGCTGATGTGGCACAACTCAGAATGAGAAGCAACAGCTGCAAACATCCATTAATAATTGGAACCTGGAATGTATGAGGTTATGACTCTAGGAAAAATGGAAATCGTCAAAAATGAAATGGAATGCATAAACATCAACATCCTAGGCATTAGTGAGATAAAATGGACTGGTATTGGCCATTTTGAGTTGGGCAATCATATAGACTACTATGCTGGGAATGACAACTTGAAGAGGAATGGTGTTGCATTCATAGTCAAAAAGAACATTTCAACATCTATCCTGAAGGATAACACTGTCAGTGATAGGATAATATCCATACACCTACCAGGAAAACCAGCTAATACGACTGTTATTCAAATTTACACACCAACCACTAAGGCCAAAGATGAAGAAATGGAACATTTTTATGAGCTGCCACAGTCTGAAATTGATCGAACGTGCGATCAGGGTAATTACTGGTGATAGGAATGTGAAAGTTGGAAACAAGAAGGGTTGGTAGTTGGAAAATATGGCCTTAGTGATAGAAACAATGCCATAGATCAAATGATAGAATTTTGCAAGACCAACGACTTCTTCATTGCACATACCTTTTTTCACCAACATAAACAGTGACTGTACACATGGACCTCGCCAGATGGAACACAAAGGGATCAAATTGTGGGAAGAGACAATGGAAAAGCTCAATATCATCAGTCAGAACAAGGCCAGGGGTCGACTGTGGAACAGACCGTCAATTGCTCATACGCAAGTTCAAGCTGAAACTGAAGAAAATCAAAGCAAGTCCATGAAAGGCAAAATGTGACCTTGAGTATATCCCACCTGAATTTAGAGACCATCTAAATAGATTTGACACATTGGACACTAGTGACCAAAGACCAAATGAGTTGTGGAGTGACATCAAGGACATCATACATGAAGAAAGCAAGAGGTCATTGAAAAGACAGGAAAGAAAGAAAAGACCAAGATGGATGTCAGAGGAGACTCTGAAACTTGCTCACGAATGTTGAGCAGCTAAAACAAAAGAAAGAAATGATGAAGTAAAAAAACTGAACGGAAGATTTCAAAGGGTGGCTCGAGAAGGCAAAGTATTATAATGACATGTTTAAAGTTGGTTTCCTACTCTAGTTAAAATCCCATTGGCAACCATTTTGTTTGCTATGCAACGCCTATGCTGCCCCAATTTACATCAGCAATTATTGAATTGTTCTGAACTGGTTTGAAGCCCTGCTTTTAACTTACAGGAAAAAGAAATTAAATTGTGTAAAATCTATATGCATTGTGATGTTCACTGAAGTTGTATTCGTTATCAAATTATAAAATTCCAAAATGGTAATTTGAAAGCAATGTCCCATGATAAGAGAATGGTTAAGGAAGGAAAAGCATGGTAATAAAATAAAAATAAGAGATTGGTTTTGTACTCATGTGGGAAATATTATAAGACAATGTGAAGTGGGAAAAAGCAAGACACAAAATTACATAAGTATCTAAGATCCTTATTAAGGGTTTTGGATTAGGACATTAAACAACTAGTTTTCTAATCACAGTTCTCCTATTGTCATGAGAATTAAATGAGTTAATGCAGAGAAAGTGTTGCTTGGCAATAAGTGCTTAAAAAGCTCTATTAAAAGCCTAGAAAAGACACCACAATGAAAACTGGAGTGATGTTAAATTGTTAAGATCTTCTTTCCCTTATTTATAATCTTCCTATAATGCTGTTATATTATTTCCATAATTAAAGCAAACTAAGCAATCCAAAAAATCCAAATCTGTTTCCATCAAGTCAATTCCAACTCATAGTGACCCTATACGGGATCGCTGTATTGACGATGCCAGCTCACAAATTCTAAAGCCAGCTTCTAAGCAGGTGGTGGCACTGAGTTGAGACTTCTGTACATTTCATGGAGCACCATGTTTTCTCAAATATTTATTATGTTAGCCAGTCTGAAAAAGACTTTGCTCATCTCAGTCAATTGATACTCAGGAGCCCTGGTGGCACAGTAGTTATGCACTGAGCTGCTAACCAAAAGGTTGCTGGTTCAAACCCACTAGCCATTCTGTGAGAGAAAGCTGTGGCAATCTATTTCCATAAAGATTACAGCCTTGGAAGCCCTATAGGGCAGCTCTACTCTGTCCTATAGGGTCCCTATGAGTGACAAAGGGTTTATTTTTTAGTAATCTTGCATTATCTGGGTATCCCTCTCTTAGATTTCAGAGATATGTTATTGTTCACTGTACCTTCTCCCCAGTCCATGCATATCAAATAATAAAGACTGAATGAAATACTTCAGAAATAAACCAGGAATTATATCCAGTATATAGGCATTTGATAAAAGGGGAAACAATTACAAATCCCGGAAGCAAGCTTAATTCAAACAAGAGAACATATCCTGGAACTTTTCTATAGTTATTATTACAGTTTCTTGGGTGCTGTCTGTTATCTGAACTATAATCTGTATACACATTGATATCAATGTATGTATCATTGGATATACATTTATTAAAGGAAACTACTTTTGAAAATTTGCAGACGAACTCTCTCCCTATGCATGATCACTCTTTCATTTGCTCCTGTTTGGTCTAGTAAAGATGAAACCATTACAAACATTATTTTAAACCAATAATAAAAAAAAAAATTTAAACCAATGGGGGTACATTATTTTAAACCAATTAGGGAGCCAAAATAGCATGAAACAGATTGAAAATCTTGACAAATTCCTTGTGCTTTCATGTACCTTAACTTCATCTTATATAATACCACCATTTCTAAATTTTTTAGCATAAAATTTAGACATATTATTCCTTTCCTCACAATTCATGACTCCCTATCATGGGAACAAAAACCTAAAAAAACCTGTTGCTATCGATTTGATTCTGACTAATAGTGACTCTATAGGACAGAGTAGAACTGCCCCATAGGGTTTCCAAGGAAAGACGGGTAGGTTTGACCTGCTGACCTTTTGGTTGGCAGCTGAGTTCTTAGTCACTATACCACCAGGGCTCCCCTATCATGAGAGGTGGGGAAATTTTCTTAACATGGAATAAATGACCCTGTCAATCTAATCTGCTCACCTCTCTCATCCCCTGCTCTAGCCCATTTCTACATTACATTTTAGACTTCCATAGTCCTGCAGTGACCCCTCACACCACCTGGCCCCTGAAACATTTTAGTGTTTTCTATCCGGATGCAAATGAGGAGGCTACAGATCCCAGGGGTTAAGGTAACAGGCTAAGCCTGATATGATTTGCCATATCATCTATCTGCAATGCCTTCTCCACTGGCCCCCATGGGTCGAAGTTCTCATCCTTCAACTCTAGTTCTTCTCTGAAGCTTTATCAGCCAAGAGAGGCAAGGCTATGAAGCAGTAACAAATAATGGTGGCTTACAACCACAAACAAACAAACAAAAGTTGTCATCGAATTGATTCCAAATCATAGCAACCCTATTGGACAGAGTAGAACTGCCCCTTTGTGTTTCCAAGGAGGAGCTGGTGGATTTGAACTGCCGACCTTTTGGTTAGCAGCCAAGCTCTTAACCACCACACCAGGGTTCCCTTACAACCACAGAGGTTTATTTCTTGGTCATACTACATCTCCCTTATGGCTGGTTTTGGCTCTTTTCATTTCAGGATCCAGACTGATAGCAGCAGCTCTTATCTGAGGAGGTGGGTGGAAATAAGTAATCCCAATAGTTATCAGGATGCTGTTAACGTGTGCCACTGAATCAATGCCAACTCATAGCAACCCCATGTGACAGAGTAGAACTGCCCCATACGGCTTTCTTGGCTGTAATCTTTACAGAAGCACATCACCAGGTCTTTCTCCTCTAGTGCCACAGGATGGGTTCAAACTGCCAGTCTTTCAGTTAGCAGCCGAGTGCTTAACCATTGTACCACTAGGGCACCTTACTTATTGGAATAGGCATATCCTATTGCTTGTTTATTACCAACATTTGCGTTTATGATACAGAATCAAAGAAAATCTTTCTTTCTCTTCATAGGACAAATGCCTTTAATTCTCTGAAGGATATAAACAAGAAAGGGAATAATTTACTACTTGGACATTTGTGCTTTTCTAGGTAACAGAGTCTCAATATGGTGGAAAAACATCCATACTAAAATGCCAGTCTTCTTTACTGCCGTCTAATCTGGTTTTGGCCAAGATTGTCATGAAAAGATAGAGCCATGGCACAGCTATCATGATCATCCATTCTGGTGGACCTTCTACCTGCATGACCTCAGTTATCAGGTCTTTAAATTTGGTGGAGTGGAGAAGACATATGTCTTTAAATTTAAGAGCACTTTTTATTTCCCCTAGTCGTCTTTCCAAAATTCTGTGGGTAGAATTTACCTAATTTGAGTCTTCGTTACTTGGAAATCCTGAGTAGTTTTTCTTGGAAGTATCCGGATAGAAAACACTAAAATGTTTCAGGAGAGCTGTTAATGCTGGGATGATATTTTTAAGAAGCCTTTAATTTTTATTTAGACTTTGATCAATAAAATTTTGATTAGATTAATATTAGTTTATATAATATCTGATCAAAATTGTTTTTATCAAGCTATATTCACTGACAAGTAAAGGTTTTACTTTGGAGGAGGCATCTTGGAGACTGGCTGATTGTTAAATCGTTAAATGTCAGAGACAACAAATAGGAAACTCTTCACTACAATTTGGCTTCAAGTGGCATAAGCTATTATCTCCAGTATCTTTTCATAGAGGACATTGAGTCTCATTCTTATTACTCATAGTGGATGTTCCTTGGTAAGGGACAAACACCAAATGTGTAATGGGAAAAAAGGAAAAAAAAAAAAAAAAGGGAAGCTCCCAGAAAAAGACTTGGTTCTAGTACTGGATTTCTGGAAAACAAAAGTTCGGCAGAAAAGTAATGTGTAAACCCAACGAAATCCCTTTTCTTCCTAGTATTTTGTAATCACGTATTATAATCCCATCTATAGTTAGTTGTAGATTAAGTGTTTAAATCCTCCAAGTTTTAACAAATGGAAAAACATTTTTTTAAAGATCTTCATGTGCAGACATAAATGCAGGTTAGAAGAAGGAAGAGCAGACTTCTGAAGTCTGAGGAGTTGGCCAAATAATTGGGTGCTCTGTGGATGCAAGTCAGTGATTCTACCATAACAGTACATGCAGGAGTTAGGGTGTCCCTCTGCCAGTTGTGTAGGAGTCCCCGGGTGGCACACATGGGTAAGCACAGAGTTACTAACCAGAAGGTTGGCAGTTTGAATCCACCCAGAGATGCCTCAGAAGAAAGGCCTGGTGATTTGCGTCTGAAAGGTCACAGCCAGGAAATCCCTGTGGAGAGAAGTTCTACTCTGATACACACAGGATAACCATGAGTCAGAATCCACTACATTGCAGCTGGTTGTTATAGTTTTACAAAGTAGCAGTTATATGGCGTAGAAAGAATATGACATACTTGGGTACAATTTATTTACAGCATCAACGGTGACAGACATCTGGGTCCCTCCAAACATCTGTTGTCTCGATTCTGAAATGGGGACAGAAATACCTCCTTTAAAGCACTGTTAGGAAGCAAAGTGTCTTCGAGGGCTCACCAAGGTTAGCTTTCTTGCATTTGTCTTTTGGTGTTTGCATGAGTCAGGCTTATGTTTAATTTATAATGCAATACGCTAGAAAGTATTAATCTCGTAGGTCACAGTTTTCTCTGTGCACAAGCTGGCTGAATGATCACACAGAAATCTTTATCCTCCAGGAAGAATAAAAGGAACTTAGGAAGGTAAATTTTAACATGCTGGAAAGTAGCCGTGGGACAGGAGAAAGAGCAGTAATCACGAAATTCTAACTTCAGGCTTAGCCTGTTACCTTAACCCCTGGGATCTGTAGCCTCCTCATTTGCAAGATGGAGAAAATGCTTGCCTGCAGGGAGAATATGACAATTTATTGAGACAAATTACTCAAAGTGCCCAGTACAAAAGGTTGGCAGTTGGAATCCACCAGGTGCTCCTTAGAAACTCTATGAGGCAGTTCTACTCTGTTCTACAGGGTTGCTGTGGGTCAGAATTGACTCGACCTCAACGGCTTTGGTGTTTTTTTTATTTTGTTTTGTTTTTAAGAATAACAAAATAGAAATTAATTATAACTAAATAACACTGGAGAAGAACACCTGTGTTCCTGATACATTTTTAGCCTAAGATGAACAAAGACAAAATCTAAAGTACACTCAAATAAACTGGAAAGCTTGTTAAAAACAAGATTCCTGGTTCCTACCCTGAGTAGCTCCAAAAATCCAAAACCAAACCCACTGCCGTCGAAATGATTTCAACTCATAGTGACCCTATAGGACAGAGTAGAACTGCCCCATAGAGTTTCCAAGAAGCACCTGGTGGATTTGACCTGCTGACCTTTGGGTTAGCAACTGTAGCACTTAATGACTATGCCACCAGGGTTTCTGCTGAGAAACTCAGGAGTGGGGATACTCCCAGGAGAGGCTGATATTACCAGTTTACAGAACAGGCTTTGAGTAACATTGTGCTATTTTGCCTCTCATAGCTTCACAGTAACATGAAACTGTATACTTTGTTGTATCTATGCTTTCTGTTCTCACATTTCCTTGTTTAATCTACTGCCATAAATTACTTTTTTCCAAGTATGCACTGTTGCAAAGGTCTTTACTAATTGTCTTGCTATAATCTAATAAATGGGTGAATTCTTCTGTCTTGCATGTCTTTGAAAAAACCAGGTGTGTCCCATCATGTTTTACTTCCATTTACGAGTTGCTACACACACAAGTCCTAGCCTGGCCTCCTTTATTTAGTTAGTATGTTGTTGTAGAAAACGGCTTTATCAGCCTCATGTGTTTCAGTGTCAGATCGAATATGCTGTTTTTCATATACAGACATGATGTGTGAGTTTGATTGTGTTCCTGGTAGTGAAAAGTGTGTTTGGTTAGGATGAACCATTCACATAAATTCACCTGTTGCTCACTGTGACTGTGCCTTGCGACCAAAGACATATTTTTCTGGGTGGTGTTTCAGTTCACAGGTGGAGTAAACATATCTGGGATGGTATTGATGCTAGAAAGTCATTATTAGGTTGTTTGCCTTTGATGTGAAGGGTTCTTAATAGAAGGTCTTCAAAATTTACTCTAGAGTTATGTTCAGTCATGTTAAAACAGCAATCAAGGTACAAACTGTACAGGAAAGATGCCATAGAAATAAAAGTAATACTGTGTAAATGCAATCTATGATGGAAAACTCTTAAATGAATTCTAACACTTTTGTACTCCTACATGATTCATTAAAAAAAAAAAAAAAAAAAGCCCTTTAATAGTAAACTTGTCTTTTCCCTGAACTTGGAAAGGATCTGGTTTGGTGCCCTGTTTTGGAGCCTGAAAGAAGAGAAACCAGCCATTGTAAAATGCTTTTCACATATCGTAAGATATTCTATTATCTGTTCCTCACATCACTAACATCTGAGAGTCTTTGAGAGGAAAACAAGAAACAGTTTCCTTCCTAAGAGTAAAGCAAAAGTAAAGAAAGAAGTGACAATACCAAAACAATATGAAATTCCTTGTTTATAATATTTACTTACACCCTGTCATTTTATTTTAGCAATTTCTTTTTTTAAATAATAATGGTGATGATATGATATTTCCCCCCACAGTTTTGGGTCCCTGTTTTTCTCCAATATCCAATCCCTTACAGAAGTCAAGTTTCTTAACTTAATTTGCAGTTGAATTCATATTCCAATACTACTGTTGTGGCAGTCATGGCTGATGATGGAATATTCACGTCATTTCCATTGATGCAGAATCAATCAAATAAAAAGTGGAGTACAACTATTAGTATCAAGTTAATTGACAAGTATGATACACCTTTAGAGTGCCAACAGTCAAGAATCAGGAGGAATAGAGACAAAAAGAATGAGTCCAGCCAGAGGAATATCTATTTAGAAAGCATTACCTGCAGGGATATTTGACCCAGCTCATTGACAAACATTTTCAGCATTCCCAGATAGATAGTGTCAAGTTGTTCTTGTTGTTAGCTTCTATAGCTTTGGTCCTCAATTCAAGGTGACCCCATGCACAATGAAAAAAAATGCGACCGGCTCTCACACCCTCCCCATGATCAGTTGGGGATTGGACCAGTGTGATTCATTGGCTGATTTTTCCCAAAGTAGAACGTCAGGTGTTTCTTTTTAATTTGTCTTGGTGTGGAATCTCTGCTGAAACCTATTCAGCATCATTATCAACCACTACTGACAGACAACAGTGGCTGTGCTTGAGGTACCTTGGCTGGGAATTGAACCTGAGTCTCCTGCATGGAAAGTAAGAATTCTACCACTGAACTAAAAATGCCTCTTAGTGCAAAGTAGCCCCCAGGTTTTCAATTACTTTTTCATGTTAAATTATAGGAATTGGCATGTCTTTTTTTTCCTTAAGTAATCCAAATTTTAATTTTGGAGAAGTAAATAAAATTGAGTTAGTTCCTGGAACTATTCCTTATGAAACCTCAGTGTCCAGATGCCCTGGACGTAATGTGGTTAGCATTGACCTTCAGGAATGGAGACCAGCTCCTGTGCTCTGGTCTGCCATGTGGATAATAACACCTGGAAGCAGGAGGACTATAAAGGATACAAATTATCAGTTCCAAGGTTTCAAGAACATCTGGTACTTTTTAGCTTTTCTTCCCTCCCATTTTTTTCCCCCAATATTTTTTCTTTAATACAGAAACACCTTGGAATATAGACTGATGACACTGTGGAAGCTGTTTGAAACTATAAATACTAATTCTTCATTCACTACCACTTATTTTTTTTCTTCTCCATCTATGTGATAACACTGAGAGGAAAAAATTAAAAAATAATGTCTATTTTCTTGAAACTCAGTTTATAGCTTTCAACACTGCAACTCCAGCAAGACTTGGAGAGACATCCAAAAGACTTGTAAAATAACCTTAAATATCAGTTTGAAGTGAATTCATTGGTAGCTTTTCAGTTTTACCAAGAAAAGGGAAATTTCTTGAAATGTTTGCTGATTTTTCTGTCTAGGGGTATAATGTCCTAGTTGCTGAAGTCCTCTGGAAATTATCGAAACAACTTGCGACTTTCTAGTTCTCACTCATCCAGGAAGCAAAAAAGCCTGTTTTTTATGACGTGGTAGTGGGAATACTGGAATGTATTAGCTAATCTCTTAGAGAAGTGAGGTGGCAAGAATGTCCTTTTTCAGCTGCTGGTAGCTGATATTTTCCCTTAAATGAACTCAGTCAAAGACCTAGGCCTTTTTAGAAGTTCATTGGTATGCCTACCTGATATATAACTCTAAATTAGGGTTTCTCAATCTTGGCTTTGTTGGCATTTTGAGAATACTTCGGTAGGGTGGGGGTGGGGGTGCTGTCCTGTGCATTGTTAGATGTTGAGGAGCACCCCTGGCCTCTGTCTACTACTTCACAGTAGCATATCCCCACAATTGTGACAGCAAAAACTGTCCCAAACATGGCCACACAGCCCCTAGGTGTGGGGGTGGGGCTGTTCCTGGTTGAGAATCATTGCAGTAAATCTTAAAAAATAATACTTTAACACTGTCAGGCTTCTGGAGATTGTATTATATGTGTGTGTGTTTATATGTATGCATGTATATATGTATACATATACATACACACACACACACCAGTATCAGTTGTTCTTTTTTTTAAAATAATATTGTATTGTATTTTCGGTAAAAGTTTTCACAGCAAATTAGGTTCCCACCTGACAATTTCTACACAGAGAGTTCAGTGACATTAGTTACATTTTTCACAATGTGCCAACATTCTCTAATTGTTTTCTGGCTGTTCTGTTTCCAGTACTCTAGTTTTCCTGCCCCTTTATCTTCTAATCTTTGCTTTAATTATTGAC